>NC_137088.1:34187086-34427161 GCF_951640355.1 Cnephaeus nilssonii
GGCTGATTTCAACACTACCCCTGTTTGGTTTCTTTTGTTCTTGTTGTTTCTTATGTTATTACTTCTAAATAACTTGTATTTTTCCAATGAGTAGCAGTGGAAATAAACTACTGGAATGATTCCCTAAAGTTATTTAAAACTGTTCATCATTATAATATAAGCAATGACATTCTGGATTCTCAGATATCTAAACAAAATAATAAGAACAAAAAAGTAATTATTTACAATATGTAAGATAAGGTCTCTTCTGTTTAGTGAGTTAGCCAGTTAAATAAATAATCTCCATGGAGCTATTTCTGCATAGCAGGGTTGAGGGTGGGGTGGGAAAGAGCTCAAATTAAAGTCTCACATTAACCATAATATAATGTTGCAGAATTATAGTTAAGAAAGGGGGATGAAGGTGAGAACTATTCCTGTATCGTCTTTCTTATTGCCATAAAACACCAATAAGCTTGCCTTGAGAATACTGAATTTTAATGACTCATTTGATAATTGAGAATCTTTTCCATGTATTTGGTAATAATTTTGCAAGAATGTTTTGTGGAAGTGAATTTGTTTTAATGTCATTAATATGGGATCATACTCAGCTTGTTGAGTATATAATGTAAGCAAGACTTCTATGTATATAATATAATTTAAGTTGCATATCATTTTTTTGAGGTAGTTCTGGTCTCCATTTTTACAAACAAGGTAATTAGAGCTTAGGAAATTTTAAAATTTACGTAGACCAGAGAGCTCGTCCATGGCTGAGTCTAAGTTCTTTGCTCATTCTACCATAGCACAGGTGCCTCAATATTGTAAGTTTTTATTATGTATTTAGTGGGAAAAGTGTAATATAAAGACAGAGAGTGTAGGAGATCTGAGAAGGATCTAGACTGCCAAAAAGTTAGTAACCTACCAACTAGTTGAAGATACATCTAAGTAGGCAAATTTTCCTAAAACATCTAAGAAATATTAAACAATTTGTTTTAACAATTAAAACAAGATTTGAAGCCCAAAAACTAACTCTTGTAGTAGAAATGAGTAAGGTAGAAATTTGGATAAAAGAAATAAAAGTTTACCAGTGCTTTCTGTATCTTTTGTCAAAAGGTGGCAACGAAATTGCTAAAAGTCCAAAAGTCATTATAGCCTTTCTAACCTCCAAACAGTGCTTTAAAATAGGAAAAGAAAAAAAAAAATAGGGGAAAGAGAGGTAATTGACTGATTTATCCTTGCTTTCAGGTAATCTGACTGGCAGGTAATCTGGTAGTTAATAGCACTGATTGTTTTTAATTCTGTGTTTTTAGTTATTTTTTCTTTGCCAAGTTAATATAGCCACCTGGAAGGGTAAGACAAGAGTGCTGGAGCATTATCCTAAGAATGTTCCACTTTTCTTTTTGAGTCTTTCATTAACACAACATCTTAGGTTGGGAGTGACTTCTATAATCATTTTATTCAGCTCTGTAACATTCTCCCTAAGTGGTTAACTGGTCTCTCAGAATCTTTCAAAGATAACCATTCTACTTGTGATGCTTCTATTAGACAAATCCAACATATTAAATTGAAATCTGGTTCCCTGTATTTCTCCAGTTAAAGCCAAGCAAAATGTGTGTCTCTGAATAGTTCCTTCTCTAGGCAAATAATACCTAGTCCTTGGGATATTCTTTTTTATTTTTAATTCAACAAATATTTATTGACCCAGTCATTCTAAGTGTTAGAATGCCATAGTGAATCCTCACTGCAAACACTGTACTGTGAAATATTACTATCTCATAAATTAGTTTATAAGTGAGGAAACAGAAAATTGAGGTCGAAGTGACTTGTCAAGTTCACCCACTTAATAAGTTTACTGGATGTCAGAACCAAGTGTTTCTAACTCCAAAGTCATACTTTTGACCACTCACTTTGTTACAGTGAGTCTTGCCAAGAATAATCTCATAGCCATCAATAAGACCTGGAGTAGATAGCTCTGGGAGAAAGCTGACCTAAAGAATGGCTTAAATTCCCTTCTAGCTCTGAGATTCTGGGGTTCCTTGAGATGCTAAATGAATTAGGGGCCTGGGTTCCACTGGAAAACTCCAAATCAAGTAGATTATTAGCAATCACAGATGTAAGTTAGTGGTTTTAGCAATTCACCGAGGACACCAGAGGTCCATGAAAAATATAGATGCTTCACAAATTATCCTCCTGCAGAGGCCCCAAGCTAGGTTATGGGACTAACTCTTAACAAATAATCCTCATGCAGCGATCCCAACCAGATTATGGGACTAACTCTTAACAAATGTTGGCCTAAAATCTGGTATTTGCAGGGATTCTTTTTTAAAAATATTTTTATTGATTTCAGAGAGGAAGGGAGAAGGAGAGAGAGATAGAAACATCAATGATGAGAGAGAATCATTGATCGGCTGCCTCCTGCACACCCCCTACTGGGGATCAAGCCTGCAACCTGGGCATGTGCCCTTGGCCGGAATTGAACCTGGGACCGTCAGTCCTCAGGCCGATGCTCTATACACTCAGCCAAACTGGCTAGGGCTGCAGGGATTCTTATGGTTAGTAAATAACTTTAGGATTTTCACTTTGGTCAATAAGGTGTTTTATGCTTTTAAATAACAGGAAGTTGACAATATGTTTTGAAAACCTAATCCTATCTAATAAAAGTAATATGCAAATTGACCATCACTCCAACACACAAGATGGCTGCCACAAGATGGCCTGCAGGGGAGGGCAGTTGTGGGCAGTTAGGGGTGACCAGGCCAGCAGAGGAGGGCAGTTGGGGTGACCAGGACGGCAGAGGAGGGCAGTTGGGGGACACCAGGCCAGCAAGGGAGGGCAGTTGCGGGGGACCCAGACCTATAGTGGAAGACAGTTGGGGGGGACCAGGCCTGCAGTGGAAGACAGGGGGGACCCAGGCCTGCAGGGGAGGGCAGTTGTGGGGGGCAGGCCAGCAGGGGAGGACAGTTGTGGGTGATCAGGACAGCAGGGAGGGCAGTTAGGGGTGACCGGGCCGGCAGAGGCGGGCAGTTGGAAGGTACCAGGCTTGCAGGGGAGGGCAGTTAGAGGTGACCAGGCCAGCAGGGGTGGGCAGTTGGGGGCGACCAGGCCTGCAGGGGAGGACAGTTAGGGGAGACCAGACTGGCAGGGGAGGACAGTTAGGGGTGACCAGGCCAGCAAGGGAGGGCAGTTAGGGGCAATTGGGCTGGCCGGGTAGCAGTTAGGCGTTGATCAGGCTGGCAGGGGAGTGGTTAGGGGGTGATCAGGCTGGCAGGCAGAAGTGGTTAGGGGCAATCAGGCAGAGGCAGGCAAGTAGTTGGGAGCCAGCGGTCCTGGATTGTGAGAGGGATGTCCAACTGCCCGTTTAGGCCCGATCCCTCTAAACGGGCAGTCGGACATCCCTCAAGTAGTCCCAGATTGCCCACCCATGCACGAATTTCGTGCACCGGGCCTCTAGTTTAAATATATTTTCCTTTTTAAAGCTCCTAGATATGGTAGCTTTCCAAAGACTCATTTTTCATTTGCTTTTCTTGTTTTTGGAATATTACTTATTGGCCCTGTCTGGTTTGGCTTAGTGGATAGAGCATCAGCCTGGGGACTAAAGGGTCCTGGGTTTGATTCCGGTCAAGGGCACATGACCAGGTTGTGGGCTTATCCCCAGTGTGGTGTGTGCAAGAGGCAGCCGATCAATGATTCTCTCTCATCACTGATGTTTCTCTCTCTCTCTTCCTCTCCATTCTTCTCTTAAATCAATAAAAAAAATCTATACTAATAAAAGGGTAATATGCTAATTAGACCGGGAGACCTTCCTGGAGACCTTTCGGATGTTCTTCCAGACAGAGCCATGGTGATGGGACTGAGGCTAAGGTGGTTAGGGGCGATAAAGCCAGGAGGGGAGGGCAGTTGGGGGTGATCAGGCAGGCAAGCGGGGGAAGTTGGGGGCGAGAAGGCCAGTGTGGGGGCAGTTGGGAGTGAGCAGGCCGGCATGCAGAGTGGTTAGGGGCGATCAGGCAAGCAGGCAGGTGAGCGGTTAGGAGCCAGCGGTCCCGGATTCTGAGAGGGATGTCCCAGATTGGAGCGGGTGCACGCCGGGCTGAGGGACACATACATACACACACACACACACACACACACACACACACACACACACACACACTGTGCACAAATTTCGTGCACCGGTCCACTAGTGTATGTATATGTGTGTGTGTGTGTGTGTGTGTGTGTGTGTGTGTGTGTGTGTGTGTGTATGTGTATGTATATATAATATTACTTATGATAATGTGAACATTTTCATTAAAAACAAAGTATTTCCTGTTTCTGACTATAAAAAAGCATTTTGGTATGATATGCATACTGTGCTTTAAACAGTAATATACTTTAAAAACTAATTTTAAGAATAACTATCATTTTAAATATTAATTGAAATGGACTTGATATCTTATTTATTTTTTTAAATTTATCTTTATTGAAAGTGTTACAGATGTCCCCTTCTTCTCCTCCTTGCTAGGGTCTTTCCGTAGCTGCAGGCGTTCAGGAATCTGGAGAAGGGGCTGCGACATAAATGAATTGAGAGACTAGACAAGAAATATAAATTTTGGAGGCATAGAGGAGCCAGGGGAGGCTCCACTTTTTAGTGAAGTGGGGCTCCCTGAATGTCCGGACCCACAGCTTTTTATTTACTGGAAAACACATTGGCCCTTTAGGAATGCAAGAAGGTAAATTTTGATAAACAGGAAAAGATGATCAGCTTAGGGGAAATGCCTACAGCTGTTCAGCAGCAGGTAATAATATGCAGATTATCAGCCCTGCTGAAGCCCCAAGGTTCATCAGCCTTCTGAGGAACTTCTCACATAATTATGACCTGCTGGAATTTGCTTCCAGCACCTCCTCTCCACCCTACTCCTGCCCCCTCCCCAAGGCCTTTACTGCACTATGTGTCCATGGGTTATGCATATAAGTTCTTTGGTTAATCTCTTAGGCCCTCTCCTCCCCTGCTTCTGTCTGAGATTCTTCAGTCTATTGCATGCTTACATGTCTCTTTTGTTTGTCAGTTTATTTTGTTCTTTAGATTCCACATGTAAGTGAGATTATGTGATACTTGTCTTTTTTTGACTGGCTTATTTTGCTTAGCATAATATTTTCTAGGTCTCTCCATGCTGTCTTAGAGGGTAAAAGATCCCCTTTTTTTATAGCTGCACTAGAGGCCCGATGCACAAAATTCATGTAAGGGGTTTGACCCCCGCTGCCGCGGCGGCTGCCTCGGCCCCTGCTGCCGCGGCTTCGTCCGGAAGGTCGTCCTGAAGGATGTCCGGTCTAATTAGCATATTACACATTTATTATTATAGACTAGAGGCCTGGTGCATGAAAATTCATGCACTGGAGGTGGGGTCCCTCAGCCCGCCTGCCCCCTCTCACCGGGAGCCCTCAGGGGTGGGAGGCGACCTGGTGATCAGGGGAAGGCAATGCCCCCATCACACCTCTGCTGCTGCCACTGCCGGCAGTGCAAGCCTCGGCTGGCCCTGGTTACCTGAGCCTTGAGTGGCCCTGGGTGGCTGGGCAGCCATCCGAGGCTTGCCTGCACCTCTGGCTGGCCCTGGGAGGCTGGGGGGCTGAGGGGACTGGGCAACGCTGGAGGCAGGCGCGTGGCTGAGGGGACTGGGTGCCACCATCTTGTGGCTGTGGGCGCCACCATCTTTGAGGGCGTGGCAGTCAATTATCATATTCCCTCCTTATTGACTGTGGGCACCGCTATCTTTGAGGGCAGGGCAGTCAGCATATTCCCTCCTTATTGGCTGTGGGTGCTGCCATCTTTGAGGGTGGGCAGTCAATTAGCATATTCCTTTATTGGCCGTGGACTGCCATCTTTGTGATGGTGTGAGGGTCAATTAGCATATTCTCTATTTGTTAGATAGGATTACTTTATCTGTTCACCTTTTGACAGACACTTAAGTTGTCGCCATCTTACCTAATAATAGACAAATATGTAAATGGACCGTACCTCTGCTGCACCCACAGCCAATCAGAGTGAGCATGCAAATTAACCCAACAAAAAAGGCGGTTAATTTGCATATGTACCTGGGTCCTGGGAACATCCTTGGCACCCAGGTCACTCCGAGCCAGCCATTGGAGGGTCAGGGGCCCCCTGCTCAAGCCTAAAGCCTTGGGCCAAGCCGGCGATGGAAGGTGCAGAGGCAGAGCCGTCGATGGGAGGGGCGGGGGGCCCCTTGCCCAAGCCTAAAGCCTCGGGCAGGCCTAAGCCATCAGTAGGACATCCCATGAGGGCTCCCATTATGTGAGAGGGGGCAGGCTGGGCTGAGGGACCCCTCCCCAGTGCACGAATTTCGTGCACTGGGCCCCTAGTGTTGTAAATAATGCTGCAATGAACATATGGATTTATATATCTTTTTAACTTAGTGTTTTGAGTTTCTTCAGATAAATATCCACAAGTGGAATTGCTGGGTCCTTTTTTGTCTCTTGTTATAGCCTTTGTTTAAAAGTCTATTTTGTCTGGTATAAGTATTGCTTTCTTTGTTTGTTTTCATTTGCATGAAATATCTTTATCCATCCCTTGAAAGTGTCTTGTAGAAAGCATATGTAAAGGGTCTTATTTTGTTATCCATTCAGCCACCCTGTGTCTTTTGATTGAAGCATTTAATTCACTTGCATTTAAAGATGTTCATAGATATTTATGTTTCCTATCTCTTTGTTGAAGTTCTTACTAAGTTCATTACTCTTCCCCTAAAATCCTTATAACCAGTGCTTTGAACTCTGCATCTGGTAGATTGCTTTTTGTTTAGTTCATATTCTAGAATTTTTGTTCTGTTCTTTCATTTGGGATATATTTCTTTGTATCATTTTGGCTGCCTCCTCACCCCCATCCCTCGTTTGGGCTGTGTGCACTCTCCTGTTGTAGTTGAGCCTGCTTGCTATTGGCACATCAGTGGGAGAAATTTAACCTCAGGCTGATTGGTTATAAGGACTGGCCACAACTAGAGGATCTGCTGTGCAGGGGCTGAGTCCACAGAGCAGGACTCTATTGAATGGGGCTCTGGAGCCTGATGAATTTGCCCCTTGAGTGTGCTGCTTGTGGAGGCGGGTGTGTGGTGCTTCAGTGTGGTGAAGTTGTCTACTGGGTATGCTTGCTCTGGGGCCTCCTGGGAGTTGCAGGCCAAGGTCAACCACCACCTGTGCCTTCCCAAGGCTACTCAACATGAGCTACAGAGTGATCTGCAAATGGCTGTTACTTGTGCTAGGCTTGGAGGTACCTGGGAGAGGCCAAGCTGTGAACCAAGTTCAGTTGCCACTAGTACTGGGCCTGGGGCCACTTAGCAAGATATACAGGGGATGTCAAGGCCTGATGCTGCTTGTTTGGTGTTTGTGAACCTTTGAAAGATTTTAGGAAAATCCACAGTATGAGCCAAGATAGGCTGTTCGTATGGAAAAGCCACTGCAAGTGGCTTGGGTGGGCCCACAAGTTGGGTAGGGCGTGGTCTCAGGGAATCACCAGGGTGGGGTGAACAGTATTAGCCAGGTTGATGGAGACTCAGATGTGGCACCCATCTGTAGGCTCTGTGGGAGGAGGGCTCAGTAAGAAAACAGCACTTCTGTCTGCGAGAAAGCTGTCCCTCCAGCCCTCATGGGACAATTCAGTTCATCCCTGTATGTCCTAGAGCAGTGATGGCGAACCTATGACACGTGTGTCAGCACTAACACGCGTAGCCATTTCTGATGAAACGCGGCCGCTGAGGAATTTGCTGCTCCTGAGGATGAAACATTTGCGAAATAATGTTTTTTCCTCAAAGTGACACACTACCCGAGTTATGCTCAGTTTTTTGCCGAAGTTTGACACACCAAGCTCAAAAGGTTGCCCATCACTGTCCTAGAGCCTTTTGAGCTGCTGCCCCAGTGCTGGAGCTCAGAGCAAGTAATACCTGGGACTCCAGCAGCCCTCTCTCTCACTCAGCCACAATGCCTATTGGTTTTCACAGCCAGAAGTTATGGGGACTTCTCTTCCTGGCACTGGAACCCTAGGCTGCAGGGTCTGGTGTGGAGCTAGGACCACTGGCTCCTCAGGCGAGGCCTCCATAGCTGAAATATCCCTCCCAATTTTTAACCACCATACATGGGTGTGACCAGCCCTCTCTATGAGTCTCTGTGTCTCCTACCAGTCTCAATGTGCCTTCTGAATATTCTTAGTTATACTAGTGATGTGGTGCACGAAATTCGTGCACATTAAAAGGGGATTAATTAGAGGAAATAATTTAATATTGCTAATTGCCCTTTCTCTATAATAGAAGTGTCAGAGATGAAAGAAAATTAGTAAAATGTATATGAAAACCTTCCTCCTGTCAGAGTCTGGGGCACACCACGGGACCCAAAGTCAAGTCCCTGCCCACCCACGTGCACCTCAAAATCGCGTGAGACCCAGACCTGGGCCCCCCGCCCCCCGCCATTGGGCTAGATCCAGACCCAGCCAGTCCCACCCTTGTGAAGCCCTGCCGGGTAGGAGGAATAGCCTCAGGTCCCCTGGCCCAGCGCCAGGACGAGGGGTGTGGCCTGAGGTCCCCCAACCCAGACTGGGGTGGGGGGGCATGCCTTAAGGTCCTCCATCAAGCCCCGCCAGGTGGGGGACACGGCCTGAGATCCCCTGTCAAGCCCCACTGGGCGGGGGCATGGCCTGAGTTCCCCCGACCCAGCACTGGGGGTGCACCTTGAGGTCCCCGTCAAGCCCAGCCAGGCAGGGGGGCACAGCCTCAGGTCCCCTGGCCAGGTGCTGGGGCGGGGGGTGCGGCCTGAGGTCCCTGTCAAGCCCCACCGGGTGGGGGATGCGGTCTGAGGTCCCCTGGCCTGGTGCCAGGGTGGGGAGGTGCAGCCTGAAGTCCCCTGTCAAGCCCCACCTGGTGGGGAGTGCGGCCTGAGGTCCCCCGGCCTGGCGCTGGGGCGGAGGGAGCAGCCTGAGGTCCCCTAACCCAGCACCAGGACAGGAAGTGCACCTTGAGGTCCCCCATCAAGCCCTGCTGGGCAGGGGGCGTGGCCTCAGGTCCCCTGGCCTGGCATTGGGACAGGGGATGCGGCCTGAGGTCCCTCAGCCTGATGCCAGGGCAGGGGGCATGGCCTGAGGTCCCCTGTCAAGCCCTGCCAGGTGGGGGACGTGGCCTGAGGTCCCCTGTCAAGCCTCACGGACGGGGGACGGGGAGGGCGTAGCCTCAGGTCCCTGCTGATTGCTCGTTAAGGCTCCTTATGGGAACTTGGCCTCAGCTGTGGGTACAGTCATCTTTGTGACGGAATGATGGTCACTTAGCATATTCCCTCTTTATTAGATAGTATATCACTTCTGTTCAGCTGGATTTCAGGTGGTTCTGAATGATGGTTGTTCTGTAGTTTAGTTGTAATTTTGATGGAGTTTGGGAGTATGCAATACCAAATTTAAGTATTCCACCATCTTGACGGACCTCATTGTGGTTTTGATTTGCATTTATCTGATGATTAGTGATGTTGAGCATATTTTTATATACTTGTTGGCCATTTGTATATCATCTTTAGAGAACTGTGTAAGTCCTTTGCCCATTTAAAAAATCAGGTTGGCCCTGGCTGGGTGGCGCATTTAGCTGCAGATTTCTCACATGTTGGAAAGAGCTAGGGAGGGTTCTATTTCACGAGAGCATTAATCATGTCACATTAGGCTTTAGGAATTCAGCATATGAATGGGGGGGCATAAACATTCAAACCATTACTAATAAAGGAAGTTTCAAATAATATGTACATTAATTGGGATAAAAAACAAACCAAGCTAGCCTGCAGATAATACTGTATACTTTTATAAGTAAACAAGAGGCCCGGTGCATGAAATTTGTACACGGGTACGGTCCCTAGGACTGGCCTGCTATCAGGGTCATCTTCCCCGTTGCCAGCAGCTGGTCCCGCCCCCCACTGCTACCCACCCCCGGTTCCCCCGTTCGCCATCAGGCAGTAGGAGCCTGCCAGCCTGGGGAAGGGACCAAGAGGTGGTCAGTGCGCCTCATAGTGACTTGTTGAGCAGTCGTTCTGGTCGTTCTGCCGTTAGGGTCAATTTGCACATTACCCTTTTATTATATAGGATGGTATATAAATCCATAATAAAAGAAGGATAAACTGATAACAATGGTTGCAGTAATTAAACATTCATAAATTACTTATATAATAAAAAATAAAGAAGAATCCCAGATGAAAATTTATCAAAACATTAGTAGTGGTTACTTCTGTATGGTGATAACATTAATAGATTTCCTTATTCTTCATAATTTACTGTATTCTCTGTATTATAGGAGATATTTTATTAGAAAATATTAAATTGCAAGGAATGATTATAAATGGGCAATAAATAGTTGACAAATAGTTCAAGTTTATTTTTACAAAATGGAATAGAAAAACAAGTAGAATTTAATTAGGTGGAAAGATCAGGGAATTTGTGGGTATGGGTGAGATTGAAGGAAGAGAGAAGATAATCCAGAATGTCTTAGAAACTTTTAAAGTTTTATAGAGCCGCCCTAACCAGTTTGGCTCAGTGGATAGAGTGTCAGCCTGCGGACTGAAGGGTCCCAGGTTCGATTCCAGTCAAGGGCATGTACCTTGGTTGCAGGCACATCCCCAAATAGGGGCTGTGCAGGAGGCAGCTGATAGATGTTTCTCTCTCATCGATGTTTCTAACTATCCCTCCCCCTTCCTCTCTGTAAAAAATCAGTAAAATATATTTTTAAAAAATAAAGTTTTATAGAGCCATCAAGCACTACCTTAGTTTTTTAAGTCATTCGTTCAGTAACTATTTAAGGGCCTAGTAGTTGTCAGAATACCACTGAACATTTTAGGTTCCTGATGAGGGGGATGCAGACAAGGAAAATACAATACAGTGTAGTAAGGAAGAATCAGTTGGAGAAAGGACTTGGTGAGGGTTGGTAGAGGCTTTCTTGAAGGAACAGAAATCTAAGCTGAGATTTGGGGTAAAGTTGAAAGTAGTGAGATGTCTAGAGAGGGAAAGCAGAGGCTAGCACATGAAGCACCTTGTAAATTAGTTTAAGGACGATTTTATAGTGTTTAAATATTTTGTATAAATCATGCTAGTTGTTATTTTGTTATTTAGTTGCTAGGCACTTAGTAGGCACATAATAAATTCTCTCCCCGTCTTTCTTCTCCCTTTTCTTCTCTCCTTTTCTCCTTTGTATGTATTCACTGCAGGTGATGCATGGCATAGTTTTTTTGTTTTTTTTTGAGGGAAATTAATGCAAGCCCCAAAACATTGCTGATACCAAAGGAGACAACCTTAATTTAGCATTTTTGAAAGAGCCATGTCCAATTTATCAAAATAAAAATGTTATTTGACATGGTTGGCTATTCTTTAAATCAGCCATCATGATGAGTTAGTTATGGAATTGAATATGATGTAGTATTCAAAAAATTTTTTAATCGTCAACAACTTTTAATGTCTTACCACTTATTAATTGTACTACTTGCATGGGTATTTATATCGACAGTGCCTTGGACTTTTGTAAATAACTACACAAGTTACTTCATCTTATGTTAGATGAAATGTGGATCTTTAATGTTATCTGTTGTGGGATTCCCAAAAGAAATTTGTTTTTGCAAGACAGAAATCTTATATCATTTAAGGAGCCTGAATTGCCACAGGGAATCTTGAAACTGGCAGCACTGTTTACTAAACTTTCTGAAAATGTATTTCCTCCCCCTTTGTGTTAAAGGAAGACAATAATCAAAAGAATCAGCCCTAGCTGGTTTGGCTTTTGGATAGAGCGTCAGCCTGCGAACTGAAGGGTCCTGGGTTTGATTCTAGTCAAGGGCACATGCCCGGGTTGCAGGCTTGATCCCCAGTAGGGGGCAGCCGATCAGTGATCCTCTCTCATCATTGATGTTTCTAATTCTCTTTCCCTCTCCCTTCTTCTCTGAAATCAATAAAAATATATTTTAAAAAAAGAATCAAAACTTCTGTGAAGAGAGAACCTATCACATTATTATTTATAAATAGTGGGCTATTCCCCTTTGGATAGTTTATAGAAAAATAGTTAACAGGTGCAATTTAGCAAAAGAAGAGTAAATGAATTTTGTTATGTTCTACATTTCTATTCCACAAACAAAATAATATTCTGAACATTCTAGCCTTATGACATGTCTAGTATGAAAAAACTAAATTTTACTTACCACTTGATTCATACCTCTCTCTCTAATTTGTGGTTTTTTCCACTGCATGGAATGCTCTCCCCTTCTTCTTCTTCTTCTTTTTTTTTTTTTGTTGTTTATTTACAGAATTCCTATTCAACCTTAAAGACTCCAGCTATAAGACTTCTTGTCCCACAGAAAGTTCATCACTCCCTCCTTCATGCCATTATTGTCTATGCTATTATAGCAGTTGCCATATTATATTATCACTGCTACTATAGCACTTGCCATACCTTATGACAATTGTTTAAGTTTTCTGTTTCTGTACTAGATTATGACATCCTTAAGTAAAGGGAATGTTTCATTCCATACTGAGTGTCTGGTGTCGAAAATGCTTGTTTAGCATGAATGAGGGGGGTGCTTTCTGAAGTGATGTGGTGTTGCATAATGAAAGTCTATTAAAGGTAAAAGACTTATAGTTTTATTGATTGACTGGTAGCTGGCATTGCACAGTTATTTCTACTGGGTTATCACAGGAAACTGGTTAAAACCCACAGGGATGTTTGAACAATAAAATTTATTTTATGTAACTATTACAAAGCTGGTTACCAAAGAGATAAGGGAGGAACTATAAGCATATTACTATCTCAGGTTTGCCAGGCTATAGGGAAACTAATTCATAACTTACAGTGTAAAGTTTCAAGTTTTAAAAATGGAATCATTATTCAATTTACAGAAAAAAAATTTACTACATGAGTATTTTAAGTAGTTCTTTTAATAATTTAAAAAATAGAAGGAAGCATAGTGTAATGGAAAAAGCAATGTAGTGAAATCTGGGTATTTGGGTTCTAGTCCCGACTCTAATTCCAACTCTATGATTTATTTTCCTTCTCTGCAATAATGTAATTCATAGTACATGATATTTAATAATACAAAACTTTAGCCCTGGCCAGGCAGTTTCGTTGGTTGGAACATTGTCCCATCGTCAAAAGGTTGCAGGTTCGATTCCCGTTAAGGACACACATACCTAGGTTTTCAGGGTTTGATTCCAGTCAGAGTGAGTACCGAAGGCAATTGATTGATGTTTCTCTCACTCTCTCTCTCATCAATGAAAACATATACTCGGGTGAGGATTTTTAAAAATTACAAAACTGTTCATGTCAATTTATTTTATTTATTTTTTAAAATATATTTTTATTGATTTTTTACAGAGAGGAAGGGAGAGGGATAGAGAGTTAGAAACATCGATGAGAGAGAAACATCAATCAGCTGCCTCCTGCACACTCCCTACTGGGTATGTGCCCACAACCAAGGTACATGCCCTTGACCGGAATCGAACCTGGGAACCTTTAGTCCGCAGGCTGACGCTCTATTCACTGAGCCAAACCAGTTAGGGCGTCAATTTATTTTTTAAATGCATTTATAGAGAATTTTAAGAATGAAGCTAGAACAAAGGGAGTTTTGTGTATAGAAACCAGCTAAATTGGGATGGTTGTTTAAATTTTATAAGTATTCATCCAAGGTACTTGTGACCAGAAAACAGTATAGTCCTAATTTTGTGAAACAAAAAAATGTGCAGCAAACCATATAGAAAGATAAAATATTAATGTTATCTCTTTTCTTTTTTTTTCTACACAATGAAGAAAAACTGAAACACTTAAACACTTCGTAAATACCATTTGTGACTTTAGAAGTAGATTATTATTTTATATACAAGTAAAGAAAATGTATTGGGGTTGGTGCGAACATGTCAGAGAACAGGCTTTTTGTTGTTATTTCCTAGTTTTACTAAGAACTATTACCTATAGTGGAAAGCAGAAGACAAGACCATTTAGTGATTGATATTCAGCTCTTCTGTAGTCATGACTAGAATAAGGTTTTTAATATGATGTCAATGGGTGAGTTTTAGCGGAATCCATGGATCATTTGGAATTATATAGAAAATACTGTATATGACTGGTCATGCATTTCATGTATGTCACTCCAGTGACTGAGTCCATAACTTTTAACAGATTCACAAAGTGCATGATCCAAGAAGACTAAAAAAATCCCATGAACATTTCCTGCTTGCCTCCTCCACATAGAGTATAAGACTTTGATAAGGATTTTCAGTCAAAGAGAATGATTGCAAAATTGTTGATTTTTCTCTAGATTAAGCATTTATATCCTTCCTGCTATTCTTTTGAAACCTTTGATCTTGGTCTACGATTTTTATCCAAAAAGCTGCTGTATTCCACAAAACAGGAAAAAGAGGATCTTTTCAATTTTTTATCAAATGATTTGTAACCATTTTTTAAAAAAATATATGTTTATTGATTTCGGAGAGGGAGAGAGAGATAAACATCAATGATGAGAGAGAATCATTGATTGGCTGCCACCTGCACGCCCCCTACTGGGGATTGAGCCCACAACCTGGGTATGTGCCTTGACCAGAATCAAACCCGGGGACCCTTCAGTACACAGGCCAGCGCTCTATCCACTGAACCAAACCAGCTATGGCTTTTACCGGTTTTGTATCACTTAAACAATTATAGGAGTTTTATCTTTATTTTAATACGCAAAAATGTGTATGTTCTTTCTAGAATGAATACACCATTCTTTTAATCCATAAGTCTTTCTTTGTGTATCTGGAACTTTGAGGATTTATACCCTGTTTAATTCATGATTGATATTTAATGTGTACTGGATCTGTAGACTTCAGACATTTTTTTTTCCTAATTCCTTTTATCTTTCTCATTCATTTTGGGGGGAGTGTAGTTAGAAAAAATCAGCAATGATGTAGGATTATGTATCAGAAGCACCTCGTATTTATGTTTAAAGACGGTATGTCTTTCTGTATATCTAAAGCAGTGTGAAATACATGTGTCATATTGTAGGTGAATTTTTAAAAATTGTACATCATATTTGGTGATAATTGGAAACTGGTAGTGTGTGATATGAGATATGAGCATAGTTGAGAATAAGTATTGCATAAAGATTTTTTTTTCTTTCCAATTCCTTTTTCACTTGCCTGAAAAAAAATTTTTAGTAACATTGTGGTTTACTCATAATAATATTGAGGTTTTAGAGAGAAGATTCTTACTTTACTTATCTGAACAGTTGGGATATTGATAGATATTTCACAGGGTTGTTTGATAAATCAATGGGATAACAGATGTGGAATGCCTAACACTGTGACTGCACATAGTAGGTTCATTCCACCAAAGGCTATATGCAGCATAAGATGTAATGCTTACAGGGAATTGAGAGTCACTGGTACAGGGAAAAATTAATAAATGCCAACATGTTCTGCCCTGATAAGTTATTAAATTCATTCAGAAGTAATGAGCAATTCAGAGAGGAGCATTGGTTGTCTGGAAGCAGAATCAAATAGATAGGAAGAGTGGCAAATCATAGCAAAATCTTTTTTATCTTTGGAACTGCCCTCAAAATTGCCATTTTTCATACTTCTTTACCTGCATTAATTCACTCAGCTGTTTCTTTTGTGTAGATTTTTAAAAAATTATATTGTTCTTATGAGAGAGGGCAGCTTTAGTATGTTGAACTTCCTAATGAAGTTGAAGTCACCCTTGGAGTATGCCTCTCTGCACCTGACATTCCTTCCCTGGGCAGGACGCTTCCCAGTGAATAAGAGGAAAGGGTTGGCCAATTACCATAGACAAAGCGGAACAGCTGCCGAGCTCAGCTGGGAGGAGTTTCCTTCTCTGAGCAGAGCTGGTACAGTGGCGGGGGGGGGGGGGGGGGGGGGGGACGCGGGGGAGGGGGAGGACTCTTGCCACGTCCTTCTATTCACATAGTCTCTTCCAGTGTATTACCTGAGTTGGAGGTTGAGAATGGGTATTGTTCTTTGCAGGGGACCCCCTCCCCCTTCTACTGGGAGAACTTAAGGTAGGAGGAATTGTTGCAGTTGCCAGTTTTCTACTAGAGGCAGAAGCTTTCTGAGCCCGGTGCAGCACTCCTCCTCCAGAACATGAGGTCCGTGGTCCCGGAATCTCAGGTGGCACCACAGCGACATCCTGGGCTAATGGTTTGGTAGAAAGGGAAGAAGGGGTGGTCCTTCTGTCTAGACCCCTCACGGCTGACTCACAGGAAGTGCTAGCAGAGCTTGGCACTGGGCGCAGTCACTCCAGGATTCTGCCCCTCCCTGCCTCGGTCCGCCCCGTCCTGTCTGACAGAGGGTTTGCAGTGTCTCCCCATAGAACAATGAAGTGGTTCCAACTTTGCTAAGACTCCCAAGGAAATTCTCTGGACTTACTATGACAGTCTTCAAAATGTTTTGCCACCGACTTTTCCCAGAAGCTGTTTTTTAAAAAAAACTCATCCCTTCGTGGATTGCTTTGTCTGAAGATTGCTCAGGGTGACAATGGTCCAGCGTTTTAGCCTCAGGAGGCAGCTATCCAAGGTGGGTAGCTTTGTGTATATGTTTAAGGGGAAACTCTCACTAGCTTCGGCTTGGCTTTTTCTCTAGAACTGTTCTGTCAAGCCTGCCATCCTCCAATGCTGAGGAGAGGATGGGGGAGGAAGCGCTGCCTTTTGTTCTTTCCTCTGACAGACAAAAAGGTTTAGGCTGACTGCACTGGCAACCCCAGACTGTGTTCCCCTAATACTAGAGCTGTCATCTTTGAATATGGACGCAGTTGTAGTTTGTTTCTCAGATATAATTTCTAGAGGGTATATGTGAAAAAGTGAATAGCGGGTAAAAGGTACATATTTAATTAGCAGTTAATCTAAGCAGCTTGTTGACCCAGATGAGAAAACCTTATTGATCTGTGGAATCAGTGTTTTCATACAAAATTTAGTATTGAGCTGGGGAGAACTACCATAAAATAGTTGAAGTTGCACTTGAAAATGTTAAAATGAGTATTTGTGTTAAGAAACTTGCATACTTAATGAAGGAGTGTGTGAAAAGCAGTAACCAGAGACTCAGAAATCAATTCTTACAGAGTTCTGCCTGAAAAACAGATTTCCTGTGTGCAACTTTGGGGAGGGGGTGTTCTTTTAATCTAAGAAAATCAAACGTAAAAAAAAAAAATGAAGCCCTTTTTGAAGAGGGTTTGCTGACTTAATGAATCAGCCCTGGCAGTGCCCAGCCATCTCTTGACTCAGTCATTGAGCTCTCTTTTTAGCAAGTTAAGAAACTAGTTTGGAAAGAGGTGTGTGCTGAGAATTGAGATTTATTTCAAAAACAATTTTGTTCTTTAAAAGGTCTATTTTAAAAATGTAGCAGTTGGTGGTTAAATTGTGTCACAGTTCATTCTCTACAGACAGAAGCTTAAACAAATAGTAAAATCAGTAGGGATTCTTCACTTCCTTGGTTGTTAGAATTGTTAAATCCTGAAATGTGTTATTATCTAAGGGAAAACATTTAGTTCCTCACAGGTTACCTCAGTGTAGAATGTATGCATTCAAGCAAAAATGAACAAAGCTCTTATCCCTCCATCCCCATGTCAAATTGCATCTTGTTTCTTGGATCTCCAAGCCTAGCAGGGACTTCTTAGGTGTAATAAAATAAATTTCCCTTCTTTTCTTCTCTCCTTTCCAGGTGGGGAGGAAGAGGGGTAGAAATACCCCAAATTTCTTCTAAATGATAAAAATAATGATTTTTGTTTCTTCTTCAACAGCCTCTAATTCATGTATTTTCAATATGTAGTATATATAAAAAGCAGATGTGTAGATTGTCAGGTCAGAGTAGTGACAATTCTGCACAAGAGTGTCTGAAATAGTTGAGAGCCAGGTGATAATTTTCTGATTATAAAGTAACTGCATTCTAGGTATTTTACTACCAATATTTCTCTCCTAATTATTTTTTGAACTTTACTCTTTTCACTCTATACTCTATATTACTGTGATTTATAGAAAAGACACTTTTTGAGGAATTAAGAGCACATCTTCTCTAGAACATGAAGAAATAAAAAGTCTCAAAGGCAGGTAATCTCTTTTCTTTCTTGTTCTAATATCCCCTCTCCTCCATTTAAAGGTAGTTTCTGGGTTCGATACTAGATGGTCAGGACCAAATCTAAGGAAATTTGTTTTCTATCAAATGCCCTTAAACATAGTATATGTTCAGTAACGAATTGAAAAAGATAATATTCTTAATTGTTTCAGTCTGTATGGCACTGAAATATGAAGGAGGAACAGAATAGTTATGCCAGTAAGGTTACTTAATTGCAGTGAATGCACTATGCCCCTATTCTGTCTTTTCAACTAATTCCATGTTACCTGAAAACGGAGGACCTGTTATACCCCAGTGTATGGTATTTCTGACACACATTGAACACTCACGGTGAAATGAGTTTTTTGTAGATCATAACAGTTGAACAATGGCAATTTCATATGAATCCAACTTTAGTAACAAGTATTTTTGCCAATAAGAAACAATCTTCCACAAGTATAGGGTGGTCTTAAGATTATCTCATATTTAAAAAAACAATGGTCCATTTTTACAAAAAGAAGTACTCATGTGGTCATTTTTTAATTCTGTTGGAAGTTTTCTGGAAGAAAATATTTATAAATGTTTCCAGTGATTTTAAACCTAGTATCTTACTTAGTTACTTTTTACCTTAAATTTGATAGTCATGTTTACTTACACTGGATGTTTTCTCTAGAATAGTCTAGTGATTCTTCTAGGCCAGTGATTTTCAACCAGTGTGCCACAAGAATTTTTAAAATATGCAATACCTGACTGTTTAGTCAGGGGCACTGACCTCTTTTCCCTTAGATTGTCAAATGAAAAAATGACAACAGCCAACACAATAGCTGTCTGATGTGAATGAATAAAAATTATACCTATTTTTTTGTCCGATTGGCAAAAAATATATTTTTTGGTGTGCCACAGAACTTTACGAATTAGTTTGTGTGTGCCATGAGATGAAAAAGGTTGAAAATCGCTCTTCTTTGCTAATGGATGTTCACATCTGAAATAAGTAAAAAGGAGGAAGTAAATTAAGAAATAAATGAAGTTAAAACTTTTTATTTTTAGAGAAATGCATATTCTCTTTGAATAGATCCCAGTTATCTGACTCCAGAAAAGCTTTCTCTTTTCCTTGTCATTTTAAATTATTTTCGTCCTTTATTGTTTCCTCATGTGTGACTTAAAAAATATTCACTTAAAGAAAGCTGTTTCTTCCTCTCCTAAATCCTCTGCACGAGCCAGCCAATATAGTCAGAAACCTGACAATGTTTTTTTTTCGTCATTTCATTTTACTTAATTCTCCTAATGATTCTTCAAGTTAGATGGTTATAAGCTTCATTCTGTCATTAAAGAAACAGGTTCAGAAGAATTAAGTTTTTTTTGCCCAAGATCAGCAGGAGGTATAGAGTCAGGTTCAAACTTAAGTTTAACTCCAAACCCATTTTGTTTCCCCACACCAGTTGACTCCATAAAGTTCTTGTATATTAATCATTCTCTGTTACTGCTATTTGTTTATCCATACTTATAGAAAACAAATCTACACTAATAAAAGAGAAAATGCTAATTGACTGTACTTTCGCTACGTCCACAGCCAATCAGAGCGAGTATGCAAATTAACCCAACAAAGATGGCAGTTAATTTGCATATGCTGAGGTAGAGAGGAGTGAAGACTGAAGAGAGCATAGAAGGAAGAGGGAGGGAAAGCGAAAAGCAAGGCAGCTGCCAGAGGGAAAGCGCAGGCGGAGCAGGCAGCTGCGGCGGGCGGGGCGGGTGGTGGCGGCGCACGCGTCAATGGCGGCGGTGGTAGTGCCGGCGGGCGGGGCAGGGTGGGGTGGCTGCAACAGTGGCGGTGGGTGGGGCGGCGCGCGGCCGAGGAGGCCGCTTTGCAGGAATCTTCCTGCAAACGGGCCCCTAGTATAGTAAATAATTTGAGTAACTTCCTTAGAGCAGCCTTTTCCCAGAGAGTTGAAATTAGTATCTGATAAGATTTAAATTTTTTCAGTCAAACTCGTTTCCCACAATTAAAGTTGTTTTCTTTGGCCAGAGAAACATCGATTTGAATAAGATAATTGATTTCATAAAGCCATATTAAATTTAGTTGAAGCTTACCTGCATGCACTTATATAAAACTTTAAAGTATACTGCCTTTAAAACACTCTTTATGGAGAAAAATTTACTCTTGAGTTTCTGTAATAATTTTTAAGAGATGAAAATTAGACATTCAGAAAGAGATGATAAGTTAGACTTTTAGAAAGTTTTGTCTTGACTCACTCTAGCTCTACCCATCCCCACCCCCAAGTTTTTAAAATGGGGAAGAGCCTTGGCTGCTTTGGCTCAGTGGATAGAGCGTCAGCCAGCGGACTGAAGGGTCCCAGGTTCGATTCTGGTCAAGGGCATGTAACTTGGTTGCGGGCATATCCCCAGTGGGGGGTGTGCAGGAGGCAGCTGATTGATGTTTCTCTCTCATCAATGTTTCTAACTCTCTATCCCTCTCCCTTCCTCTCTGAAATCAATAAAGATATATTTAAAAATAAAATAAAATAGGGAAGAGAAAATCAGAAAAAAACAATTTTCTTTTCTAGGAACTTCAGTTTTTTAGAAGGTATGATAAAAACTGAAGGAGGCTTTGAAAAAATTGTTTTTAAGAGTGATTATTTCATGAAAATATTACATCCTTTTATTTTACTGTTGAATGGCAATCATTTTCATAGTTTAAAAATTTTAAATGACATAACTGTGAAAGCTTGCTTCTAACCATGCCTTTTCAACTAGTTCTTAGGTAATCAGTTACTTGTTTATCCTTCCGTTGTTTATTTATGCATATGTAAGAAAGTGTAAACATATATTTTCTGACCTTTCTAAAATGAAAAATAAATGCTATATAGTTTATTCTAAGAAAATAGCTTGAACTTGAATTTTCCAGATGTGGATTGAATAATTATCTCAATTTGGGGTTCACGTTTATTTTCACATTTTCTTGGGAAGCTTACTTTCTTTAGGACAGGTATAACCATCAGAATTCATTTTCTATACAAAAAGAATTAAAATAACAGCAAATTAGTGATAACTTAATTCTTTTTCAGTCATACGACATTTTCTTTTGCTTATATTAAAACTAGAAGCCCGGTGCACGAAATTCGTGCACGGCGGGGGGTTGTCCCTCAGCCCAGCCTGTACCCTCTCCAATCTGGGACTCTCACAATCCAGGACTGCTGGCTCCCAACTGCTTGCCTGCCTGCCTTCCTGATTGCCCCTAACTGCTTCTGCCTGCCAGCCTGATCACCCCCTAACCACTCCGCTGCCAGCCTGGTTGATGCTTAACTGCTCCCCTGCCAGCCTGTTTGCCCCCAACTTCCCTCCTCTGCCAGCCTGGTCACCCTTAACTGCCCTCTCCTGCAGGGTTGATCACCTCCAACTGCCCTCCCTTGCAAGCCTGGTCCCTCTCAACTGCCCTCTCTTGCAGGCCGGGTGCCTCCCAACTGCCCTCTCCTGCTGGCCATCTTGTAGTGGCCATCTTGTGTCCACATGGGGGCAGGATCTTTGACCACATGGGGGCAGCTATATTGTGTGTTGCAGTGATGACCAATCTGTATATTATTCTTTTATTAGATAGGATAGAGGCCTGGTGCACGGGTGGGGGCCAGCTGGTTTGCCCTGAAGGGTGTCCGGGATCAGGTGGGGGTTCCCTTGGGGTGTGGAGCGGCCTGAGCGAGGGGCCTGTGGTGGTTTGCAGGCTGGCCACGCCCCCTGGCAACCCAAGCAGAGGCCCTGGTATCTGGAATTTATTTTCCTTCTACAATTGAAACTTTGTAGCCTGGAGCGGAGCCAAGCCTGGGGCTCCCTCCGAGGAGGCCGGCAGCCATTTGTGTTGGGGTTATAATTGAAACTTTGTTGCCTTAAGCGGGTGGGCCCGGCCAGGGTGTGCGGAAAGCTTTGCTTCCCCTGTTGCTGTCGGCAACCCTGGCCTGCTCTCTCAAGCTCCATTCTGCCGCCATGTGTTTAAATTTGTTTACCTTCTATAATTGAAACTTTGTAGCTTGAGTGGAGGCTTAGGCCTGCAATGGCTATGGAAAGCTTGGCTTGCTCTGTTACCTAGGAAACCTTGCTCACTGTGGCTGTAGCCATCTTGGATTGGGGTTAATTTGCATATTCGCCCTGATTGGCTGGTGGGCGTGGCTTATGTAGCGGAGTGATGGTTAATTTGCATATTACCATTTTATTAGAGAGGATTTTTCATATGGTGAAAAAAAATACGAGATAAAAATCATACTTGTATATCTTGAATTGGCTTGTGAAGAGATTAATTGCCAAGAAATAGGAATTGTGGGTCTGACCCTCCCCCCCGAAGTTCTGCTATTGATTTATTGAAATAATTTAATCCAGACTTGTAGAGCACTTGAAAATATTTTTGTTTAAAAATGTTATTCTTGCCCTTTCTATATTTGATAGTGTCCTGTTATTTGGTAGCAGTTTAGTATCAGTTTAAGAAACTTAAGATTTAGAGAAGTGTTCATTTAAACACACACACACACACAAATAAAATAATTTGAATTCTTAATATAAATTACTATTTTCCAAAAGAAGTAAGTAATTTCCTTTGAATTTCTACCTGATTTAAAAAAAAAAAACTTTATTGATTTCAGAGAAGAAGGGAGAGAGAAATAGAAACATCAATGATGAGAGAGAATCATTGATTGGCTGCCTCCTGCACGCCCCCTACAGGAGATCGAGCCTGCAACCCGGGCACGCACCCCTGACCAGAATTGAACCTGGGACCTTTCAGTCCACAGGCCAAGGCAATCAGCCAGGCAGGCGAGCGGTTGGGAGCCAGCAGTCCTGGATTGTGAGAGGGATCCCAGTTTGGAGAGGGTGCAGGCTGTGCTGAGGGACACACACCCCCGTGCACGAATTTCGTGCGCTGGGCCTCTAGTATAAAGAATAATAAAAAAAGTGGCTAATCTTGTCTACTTTTTTCTATCTGTTCCCATACTACCTACTGCCACCATCCTCACCTCCGGCTACTTCTAATCCAGCCTCCCTACTGCTGCAGAGGAATCTTATGTCTGATAAAACTTGCCACTTAATAGACACCAAGTAAATATTTGTTGAATCTCTGCTAATATTATCTTCTTTCATAGATATCAGACAAGTCTAAAAGTCAGAAATGGCAATAAATTGGCAACCTCACTCTGGTTCTTGAATTATAGGTATCCACATTTCCAAATTAATTCCAAATTTTGATATGATGAAAAGAACCCAGTAGTAGAAACCCAGAATTTTCCTATTTTGTGTGATTTTAGACAAATATTTCTCTGTATTTCAGTTCCTGAATTTTAAAATGACATAATAGTTACTCTTATTATCTCAAAGAAACAAGTAGACAATAGATGTGAATAAGTTTGGAATGGTATTTAAAACTCTTAAACACAAGGTAGTATTCCAGACCACATTTTACAACTATCAAGTACTTTTCAATAGTCAAGGCCAGCCCTAGCTGGTTTTGCTCAGTGGATAGAGTGTCAGCCTTTATACTGAAGGGTCTCAGGTTCGATTCGGTCAAGACACATGCCTGGGTTGCGGGCTCAATCCTCAGTGGGAGGCGTGTAGGAGGCAGCCAATCAATAATTCTCTCTCATCATTGATGTTTCTATCTCTCTTCCTCTCTGAAATCAATAAAAAATAAATTTAAAAAAGCACTTCCTGGCTTTAAAAAAAAAAAGATTACATAATATAGCCCCTTATTTTACTGATAAAGAAATCCTTGCTTGCCTGGCTCTTCTAAATGTGAGACTAGAAATACTTTGAACGAAATAAATAGTAGTGTTATATTTTCCCCTACAGGGTAAATAAATTTCATTTGGGATTTCAGTATAAAATCTTAAACCAGACTCATGTTTTTCATTGCAATTTAGTTCTCAAATTTTATTCATGAGCCCTACCTGGTTTGGCTCAGTTGATAGAGTGTCAGTCTTCGAACTGAAGGGTCCTGGGTTCGATTTCACTCAAGGGCACATGCCCAGGTTGCGGGCTTGATCCCCAGCAGGGGGTGTGCAGGAGGCAGCTAATCAATAATCAATGATTCTCTCTTATCATTGATGGATGTCTCTCTCTCTCTCTCTCTCTCTCTCTCTCTCTCTCTCTCTCTCTCTTTCTCCCTCCCTCCCTCCCTCCCTCCCTCCCTCCCTCCCTCCCCCTCTCCCTCTCTCCCTCCCTCCCTTCCTCTCGGAAATCAATAAAAAAATAGAAAAAAAAACTTATTCATGAGCTATAAAAATGAATGGACGGTTTACGTTTCTCCTGTCAGATGACAGTAGGAGGAGAAAGAAACATCTAATCAGTGGGATTTATGATAAATATAAACAAAGTATCTAGATTGTGTGGCTTAAGTCATTTCTTTCTCACCAGGCACTTATCATTAAACTAGTTTTTATTTTATAATAAACTCATGGATACATTAAAGCCTTATCTAAATATGTCGGCATTTTAAAAATTAATTTTCAGAAGTTGTTTGGATGTGGTGACTTTAATATTTTTATTTTGTCATCAAATATTTTCAAGCTGGTTTATGAGGGAGAACTGATCACAAAAGACCACATATTATATGATTCCATTTATTTTGGAAGTATCCAAAATAGGTAAGTTTGTAGATTAGTGGTTACTTAGGGCCAGGAAGGTAAGGGAGGGGTGGAGAAATAGAAGGACAATGGCTATAGGGTACAGGGTTCCTTTTTTTTCCCCCCATGTCAGATGGGTCATGTGCCAGAGGTGTAACAAGGTTTGTGGGCGGCACATCTCACACAGCAGCGTGAACACCCAATCATCATGCTCGTGAACTACAAAAGGATCTACAAGGTTTCTTTTTGAGATGATGAAAATGTTGATTGTGGTAATGGTTGCACATTTTTGTGACTATACTAAAAACTATTGAATTTTACATTTTTAAATAGGTGAACTATATATGTGAATTATATCTCAATAAAGCTGTTTTTAAAAAGCATTTATCATAAGAATTGTTTAGTGAACATTGTTATATCATCTAAATTACCATTGGATTTTTTTGGTAATGGTGGCTAACATTTGTTGATTGCTTATTATGTGCCAGGAATTGTGCTAAATCCTTTAAAGACTGCATTAGTTTCTATGAAGCTTTTCAGCAACACAGTCATCTTTGTATTCTCCAACCACAGAGCCTTACAAATGCCCAAAACTCAAAATATTTGAATGAATGATTATGTGTATGAATGAATGAATTTAGCATTCTGGCATGGCATCTCAACTCATCAGGGCATTACTTTCTCCTTATGTTTGTAGCATTCTATTCTCAGACCTACTAAGCAATTCTAGCTCACACAGGGATTAGTGATTATATCAAGTAGAATTTTTCTGACGTGGTTTTGCCATTTCCATAGAAGTAAGGAAAGAAAAGGAAGAGGAGGACATTTATTGTATTGTTCTTCTCTTTGCTCCTTATTTCAGTAGTTGGCAACTCATCTTTAGCTTTCAGTCTTTATATTTACTCCTGGTGGGAATGTTTTAATCTTCCTGCAGATCTTCTAAAGAGAACAATAGCCCAAGAGATTGGACTTCAAGTAGTATTCACAATAGCCAAGAGGCGGAAACAAACCAAGGGTCCATTGACAGATGAGTGAACAAAATGTGATCTACACATACAATGGAATATTATCCAGCCATTAAAAGGAAGGACATTCTGACACATGCTTCAACATGGTTGAACCCTGAAAACATTATGCTAAGTGGAAAAAAACACCATCACAATAGAAAAAAATATTGCATGATTCCACTTAACATGAGGTTCCTAGAACAGTCAAATTTATAGAGACAGAAAGTAGAGTGGTGGTTGCCAGGAGTTTGGAGAAGGGGGAAATGGAGAGTTGTTCAATGGGTACAGAGTTTCAGTTTTGCAGAATGAAAAAGTTCTGGAAATCTATTGCACAACAATGTGAATATACTTAACACTGCTGAACAGTACACTTAGAAATTATTAAAATGGTAAATTTTATGAGTTTTTACCACAATTTTCAAAAACTGAAAAACACATAAAAACTGTTCATTTGGGAGAACACAACATTAAATCATTTGGAAAGTAATAGATAGACTCAGCTAAGTTAAAAAAAAAAAACACCCACAATAAAATAAACTGTATAACAACCCTAATTACATTTCAAAAAGGCTCATTAAGATAAACAAAACCAGCCATCATCTTTTCACTGAATCTAATTCATAGCCATGATTTTATGCTAAACAAACTGAGAAATCATTGTAGGTTTTTAAGAGGGGGAATTATGAAAATGATGTTTGAAGATGCTTACTAGAGGTCTTAAGAAGGAAGGATTAGAGAGAGCTCATAGAGAGAGCACCCTGAGCTGGAGTAGTCTGAGGAAGCTTCCATGAGAAGTCATTTGCAATGGTTCTTTTTTTTTTTTTTTTTTTTAATTCTTGATTGTTGGAAGTATTACATTTGTCTCCTCCCCCCCCCCCCCCCCCCCGCAATGGTTCTTAAAAGATAGGTAAGATTTAGATGGAGAGGAGGTAATGACTATAGGTGGAGTCACAGATAAGTGAAGTACAGATGAATAAGTGAAAGTTTAAATGAAGCATCCATCTTATATAAAAACTGCTGTTTGAAATTTTAACCCTGCTATTTTGGCTTCTATAAACACTTGATTGCTTAAATAATAAGGAAAATAAGACTACTCCCATTCCAGAGAGGCCATAAACCTCCCCCAGACGAAGTTATCAGTGCTGGTACCAGGCCAGGCCTTTGGTTGAGGTCTCAAAACACATAGAGCTCTTTAAGAACTTGCAAAGGGGACTGGAAAAACTTTTATTTGGGAGACAAAGAGCTGGAAAAAGTATAAATAGGGAAGCTTCCTCCATGTTTTTTGCCCAGAATTTGAAAGACATTTTTCTCTGGGCCCGCATGTAATAATAATAATAATAATAATAATAATAATAATAATAATAAAAGTGTAACTCCCATTTCTCTAAGGGTTGCTTGGTTTTCTTCGGTCTTCTGCAACATAAACACCAGGATAAAACATTAAAATTTGATTTGGTAAGCTTGAGAGATACTAAATTATCATCATAATTAACATTTACAGACTGTCATGTTTATTATCCCATGTGAGTCTCGGAATCATTCGAGGAAAGCACTCCCATTTTACAGATAAGGAACCTGAAGCTTCCAGACTGGCCACCAGATTATATTATGCTTATATAGCTTTTTGAGCAATAGAGTGATGTATGCTGTTATGACTTGATTGTTTTTTAAAACAAATGAAACTTGGTAATTGAAGCCTACCAAAATGGAAAGAAAAGCTTTGATTTGAGTTTTATGAGAGTGAAATTATTTTTAAAAACTCGAATTGGAAAATAAGTTAATAAATAACAGCCAAGTTGTGAGTTTTAAGTTGTTCTTAGTGTTTAGAAATTGAACTCAAGAATATGTCTCTCATCCTCAATTATCTTTATTTTTGAAGCTATGAGTCAAGATTTTTTTCTTTAACAGCACAGGGCATTTTACGGACAGATTTGCCTATTTGCAAGTTTGTATAAACTGACTGCAACATACATACAATTAATTTCCTTGGTCTGCAACATATAACAAAAGAGTTAATCTTTAGTATAACTAATTCAGTGCCCATCACAGTATCTGGCTTAATGTATGTATTTTATTATTCATTCATTAAATTCTATGAGAGTTGAGAAGAGGAAGATAATTTATACAAAGAAAACTCAAGAGAAATTTTTAGGTGGGCAATGTCATTTGGGCCTTTAAGATCATGGTGATCTTGGATATATAGAGATAGGAGGATATTCCAGGGTGAGAGAGCTGTAGGAGCCTAGGCCCAGAGGTGGTACCATGTGAATGTTATATGTAATTTACAAGCCATCCAGTTCTGTTGAGCTGCTGTTACAATGTAATGTTAAAGACATTAGAACAAAAATGATGCTAACAAGTTTCCTTTAGGATAAGTTGAATAAAATGAAGCATGTCCCTTGAGATTTGGTTTGTCTTTTAGGTAGGCCAAGCTATGACAACATCAAAGATGGATTGAATAGCAAAGATAAACAAGGTGCTTGCAGTCTCTAAGCCTTAATTTCCTCATCTTTAAAAATGAAGCCAGTAAATAACTAGATTGCAGGGTATTTTGAGGATTGAATAAAATAATGTACATGAAGAGCCTGTTACATAAAAGGTCACTATTATTTTGGTGGTTACTGATAAGATCTGCAATGAAAATAGTAATATATTGTTTAGGGTAAAGAGATGTTTCATTATCTAAAAGAGTCCATGGTACAAAGCAATGTAACAGCTTTATAAGTATTTTTAATTTTGGTATCAATCACACATACTCCAAAGTGCCATCTGTGTATTGTAACTACAACTTTGTCTTTGAATTTCATGGTTTCATACTTGCTCTGAATATTTCACATAAATATATAGAGGAGTAGCTGCTTATTCCACAGATTCATATAGCAGATACCATAGAATACAGATGACACCTTTCTATAGAAGTCCCTTATCTAGCCCCCCTATAAATTCAAATTTGTATAAATTACAAGAACATCTTTCTAAGAGTCCACCAAGAATTTTATCGTAAAAGGTTTTAAAGTTAAGGAAACTGGGGCTTAGCGAGATTTGTCTCCACAGGTAATTGATGCCCAAACTGGGATTCAATGTATGTTTTCTTCTCTCCTTGACTAGGACTTTTTCCATAGAATATACCATTCTGTTTCTTATCAGGTACATCTATATGTAGTAAACTTGTATTGATCTTAAGAGTTGAGGTGGCTGAGGAGAAAAGTTCTGTTAGAAATATTACATGGAGGAATGATTTTTAACAGCTTTTTAACAAGTTTAACATCTTATTACAATATAATTCACATATCATACAGTTCACTCATTGAAATTGTACATTTCTATGACTTACTATATTTATAGAGATTTGCAACCATCACCACAATTTATTTTAGAACATTTTATTACCCCCAAAAGAAACCCCACTCACTTTAGCCATCATTACCCAAACTCCCCCATTCCCTCCAGCCTTAGGCAACAACTAACCTAGTTTCTATCTCTCTAGATTTTTGTATGTTCTGTACATTTTATTTAAATGAAATCATACAATATGTGGTATTTTGTGATTAACTTCTTTCACTTGACACACTGTTTTTAAGATTCATTGGTATTGTAGATGTCAGTACTCCCTTCTTATTGCCAAATAATATTCCATTGTATGGATATATTATACTAGCGGCCCGGTACACGAAATTCGTGCACGGAGGGGTTGTCCCTCAGCCCAGCCTGTACCGTCTCCAATGTGGGACCCCTCGAGGGATGTCCGACTGCAGTCGGACATCCCTCTCACAATCCAGGACTGCTGGCTCCCAATTGCTTGCCTACCTGCCTTCCTGATTGCCCCTAACCGCTTCTGCCTGCCAGCCTGATCACCCCCTAACCACTCTGCTGCCAGCCTGTTTGCCCCCAACTTCCCTCCTCTGCCAGCCTGGTCACCCTTAACTGCCCTCTCCTGCAGGGTTGATCACCTCCAACTGCCCTCCCTTGCAGGCCTGGTCCCTCTCAACTGCCCTCCCTTGCAGGCCGGGTGCCTCCCAACTGCCCTCTCCTGCTGGCCATCTTGTGGTGGCCATCTTGTGTCCACATGGGGGCAGGATCTTTGACCACATGGGGGCAGCTATATTGTGTGTTGCAGTGATGATCAATCTGCATATTACTCTTTTATTAGATAGGATAGAGGCCTGGTACAGGGGTGGGGGCCAGCTGGTCTGCCCTGAAGGGTGTCCCGGATCAGGTGGGGGTTCCCTTGGGGTGTGGGGCGGCCTGAGCGAGGGGCCTGTGGTGGTTTGCAGGCCGGCCACGCCCCCTGGCAACCCAAGAGGAGGCCCTGGTATCTGGAATTTATTTTCCTTCTACAATTGAAACTTTGTAGCCTGGAGCGGAGCCAAGCCTGGGGCTTCCTCCGAGGCCGGCAGCCATTTGTGTTGGGGTTATAATTGAAACTTTGTTGCCTTAAGTGGGTGGGCCCAGCCAGGGTGTGCGGAAAGCTTTGCTTCCCCTGTTGCTGTCGGCAACCCTGGCCTGCTCTCTCAAGCTCCATTCTGCCGCCATTTGTTTGAATTTGTTTACCTTCTATAATTGAAACTTTGTAGCTTGAGTGGAGGCTTAGGCCTGGCAAGGGCAGGCGGAAAGCTTGGCTTCCTCTGTTACCTAGGAAACCTTGCTCTCTGTGGTTGTAGCCATCTTGGTTTGGGTTAATTTGCACACTCACTCTGATCGGATGGTGGGCGTGGCTTGTGGGTGTGTCGGAGGTATGGTCAATTTGCATATTTGTCTATTATTAGATAGGATTTTATTTAACTACTCATCAAGTGATGGGCCTATGAGTTGTTTCCACTTTTTGATATTATGAATAATGTTGTTGTGTTTATCTGTGCACAAGTTTTTGTGTGGACAAATGTCTTCATTTCTCTTTGGTATGGACCTAAGAGTGGAATTGCTAGATCATATGGTAACTTTATGTGTAATTGTTAGGGTCGCTGAAGGAGGAACGCACGAGGCCAAAAGGGGCAAAGAATTATGAATTTATTAGGTCATCTGGATACCAGATGGGCTGAGCCCCAAAATGGTGCCAGCACTCAAAGATGGGAGTCAGAGGTTTTTTAATTAATTAATTAAATTGATTTTTTACAGAGTGGAAGAGAGAGGGATAGAGAGTTAGAAACATCGATGAGAAACATTGATCAGCTGCCTCCTGCACACACCCTACTGGGGATGTGCCCGCAACCAAGGTACATGCCCTTGACCGGAATCAAACCTGGGACCCTTCAGTCCGCAGGCTGACACTCTATCCACTGAGCCAAACCGGTTAGGGCATGAGTCAGAGGTTTTTAAAGGACTCTAGGTGGGCTTTTTCTGGGCGAAGAATTCTCTGTGCAGGTCCAGATTCTGGGAAACGCTGAAGGGGAGAAATAATGGTCTTAGCAAGTGGAATGTGGTCTAAGCAAGTGGAATGTCCATTGTGAAGTGGCCTAAAGGTCAGTTCCCAGGGGAGGGGGTATTGATTCAATTATTTGATCAGACCCAACAGTAATCATTTGAGGAACTGCCAGACCATTTACCAAAGGGACTGCATCATTTTACATTCCTACCAGCAGTCCAGAAGGTTCCATTTTCCCCACATTCTCAACAACTCTTTTTATTATCTGTCTTTTGTATTATGGCCACCCTAGTGGGTGTGAAGTGGTATCTCATTGTGCTTTTTATTTGCATTTCCCTAATGGGGAGGGTGTGGGGGAGGGGGAGGGAGAAGGATATAAATGGCAGAAATGAAAGCATTCTAGGAAAATTATGCAGATAGAGAGTGTGAGGTCAAGATGTTTAGATCCGAGAGTCCTTTTCCTGTGACTGAAAGTTGGAAATCATAAGTAATAGATGAAACATCTGCTGAGAAGGATTACAATATGGAATTAGAGAGTAAAGTTGTAGTGGTAGATGCCTATCTTGAAATGGCCTGATGATTTCAACCTCTTCTGTTGAATTAAGTCTTGGAATTAAGTCAGTGAATAGGATGAGTGAATAGAGAAACTTTGAGAGAAGTTTAATATGCAAAAATTACTGTAAATTTATAAGATAAAGAGAGCCAGAGTGGCTCAGTTGGTTGGTCCATTGTCCTGTGTATTCCCAGATTAATTCCCGGTCATGGCACATTGCCTGGGTTGCAGGTTGCATACAGAAGGCAGGCAGTCAGACGATTGATTCTTTCTCACATTGATGTTTCTTTCTCTCTGTCTTTGTCTCTGTCTCTGTCCCTCTGTCTCTCTCTCCCTCCCCCCTCCTTTCTTTAAGCATGTCCTCAGGTGAGGATTAAAAAAAATAAAGCCATAGCCAGTTGTTTTTCAGTAATTAGAGCATCAGCCCTTGCACTGAAGGATCGCAGTTTCAATTCCCGGTCAAGGGCACATACCTGGGTTGCAGGTTTGATCCCCAGCCCTGAGGCAGCCAATTAGTGTGTCTCTATCAAATCTATGTCTGTCTATCTGTCTGTCTCTCTCTCTCTCTCTCCCCCTCTCCCCCTCTCCCTCCCCCTCTTCTTCTCTCTTTCTCTCTCTCCCTCCCTCTCCCCTTCCTCCTCCCTCCTTCCCTCCCTCTCTCTAAAAAAACAATGGAAAAAATATCCTCGGGTGGGAATTAACAACAACAAATATAAAAAAGAAAAGTGGTTGAGATAGTGCATGAAAAATATGTTATAATTTTACTAGAGGCCCGGTGCATGAAATTCATGCACGGGGGTGGGGTCCCTCAGCCTGGCCTGTGCCCTCTCGATATCCGGGACCCCTCAGGGGATGTCGGGCCTAAACTGGCAGTCTGACATCCCTCTCGCAGTCCAGTACGCTGCATGCACCAGTGACCATACTTTTCATACAGGTGAAAGGCATCTTGCTGTTGTATGGGCAGCTACATTTTTTTGCCCTGGTTATAAAAAGTAGTACATAACATGATCCTTCTGGGGCAGTAGTACCATTTTCCCCATCTTATGGGTAGAAAAACTGAAGCAGAGAGAAGTCAAGTAATTGGCTTTGTCACACAATTATAAATGTCAGAATCAGGGCTGACCACAAAATGTACAAGCCAGAGTCCATGCATGTCATCGCTGCATCATCCTGTTTTTTCGTGTTAGAGTAGCCTTGCTAGGTTTTAATTTTTAAATCTAAGAGACTGTTCCCAATATATAGGGTAGGGTCCCTAGGCCTGGCCGGCAATCAGGGCTATCTGTGGGGCAACTGGCAGGCGGGGCAATTGGGGGGCCCCCCCCCGCTGGCACCCGCTTTGGTTGGAGGCCTGGTGCTGCCCACTGGCTGACCCCGCCCTCCCCACCCCCTCCCATCGCGCTGCTGGTCGTCTCCTGACTGGGTGCAGCTCCTGCGTTGAGCATCTGCCCCCTGGTGGTCAGTGCATGTCAGGTCGTTCCGCTATTCGGGTGATTTGCATATGAGGGTTTTATTATATAGGATTCTCTTCAAATAAATACAGAAATACAGTATAGGCAATGACCTGAATGGCAAAATACTGGAGAGAATGTTATTGAAGAGTCAGAATTCCTTGGTTCTGATCCTCATTTACACTAGGTGTGTAACCTTGACTATGTCACTTACCCTTCAGAATAGTATTTTGACATTTACGGAAGCCCTACCATATTCAGGACTTTGTGCAAGCTTCAGTCTCCTCTCTTGTAAAATGGAACTGATGTCAAATTAATTACTTTGAAAACTTATGAAATAATCAAATACAGAGAAGGGATTATTATGTTTGAAATTTGGAAGTTCAGTGTAGTAATAGTAGGAGCAGCTGATAGTTTGTGTGTCTGTGAACAAAAGAATTCTGCAAGATGTGTTATATCTTTATTTTGATAATGAAGAAACTGATGTTCAGTGATTATGAAAGTTGTACAGTCGGTAATCAGTAGAGCAGTTATTCTAATCCAGTTCTCCATGATTTCTTTGTAAGAAAGATCCCAATGTGTGAAGGGGGAGGTGGGGAGGGAATAGGGTAGCACCAATGAGGTTTAAGTTAGACTTATATAAGCTTAAGATGTAATTCCAAAGGGTTAACTAGTCCTAAGATTGGTGATCTCAGAGGTGAGGTGGAACAGTGTCATACGTTAAGGTCAAAGGTATATCCCAGTTGATTAATGTGTAAGTCCCAGAAAGAGCTAGATGTTACAAAGCACAGTTGTATACTAGTTTATCCTCGTGTCTGCTGGAATCTTGAAAATTTTTGTTCAGGAGGCGGGGGAAGACAGAACACCAGTGAGGTAATGAAGTCAAGATGGAAAGCAGAGGTAAGTACAAGAGGCCAAAATAATGCTAGAGCTTGTGGAGGTGGGTAGACTTTGCCTTGAATCATGAGGCAGTCACTTCTTAGAATTCTTATTTTCATATCCTTTAAAGACCCTTTTCATCTCACCAATAAGGTGACTGTGGTTAATTTCTAAGTGTCATGTAGCTCAGCATCTCTTGAATACTTCATAGCTCTGATCTCTCAGCCCCTGCACTCTTCTTTTCCTTTCCATGGTCAAGTTGAGAAACATTATTTGGGAATATAAAACCAATAGATCAGAAAAAGAGTTCAGAAAAGAGTATAAGAAAGGAGCAGAACAATTTTTATTCTTTGATTTATCTTGTGCCATTATCTTCCTAATGACAGATACAAAGTTCAAGCTTCAGTTCTTATCTTGCTGCTGTTACTAAATTAATAAACAGTAGACATGCTTCTTTTTGATGGCATTTAGCTGTTGGAGATATCGTCACCTGGCACAAGAGAAGTAAAGAACTTTGATCTCTAATTCTGACTTGCAAACTTTCAGTTTCTGCATAGAAATCCATGATGATTGGTGTCTATGAGAATAGATCTGTGATAAAAAAAATATGTATAGGAAAGGTAACTAATACACAGGATGGGACAAAGGTAGATTTACAGTCGTGAGTATGTGAAACACAGAGTTTATTCCTGGATTATTGTATTATTTTCCATATGAACAACTGTAAGTCAGCTTTTGCCCTAATCTGTATATTGAGCCCATGCTTTATGTGAGGTAGTCTGAAGTACTTGAAAATGAAGTAAGAGTATCAGAGGTTACAAAGGCCTGAACTGTTTTTGGTTATACTGTCTGCTTCTCAGAAATGGCAGAACTGGGTTTCAGAAGAAAGGACAGTTGAGTTGAGAAACATTGAGAGAAAGGTAATGCTGTGTGCTAATTTTGCATGCACATGTGTATACACGTATATTTAATAAATAGTTGGGAGTAGGAAAAGAAGGAACCAAACATATGATTCTTTTTTCCCCCTTTTTAAAAAACGAGTGGAAGGGAGAGGGGGGGGAGAGTGAGAAACATTGATGTGAAAGCAAAACATCAATCAGCTGCCTCCTGCACACCAGCTGCAGGAGATCGAGCCCCAAACCCCGGCATGTGCCCTGCCCAGGAATTGAACGGCAACATTTCAGTTCATGGGGCGATGCCCAACCACTGAGCCACATCGCCAAGGCAAAAACTCTTAAAATATATTAAATGCTTTCTTAACAACAGAGCTTCAGAATACTGGAAGAGCCCTAACCGGTTTGGCTCAGTGGATAGAGCGTCGGCCTGCGGACTGAAAGGTCCCAGGTTCGATTCCGGTCAACGGCATGTACCTTGGTTGCGGGCACATCCCCAGTAGGAGGTGTGCAAGAGGCAGCTGATCGATGTTTCTCTCTCATCGATGTTTCTATCTATCTATCCCTCTCCCTTCCTCTCTGTAAAAAGTCAATAAAATATATTTAAAAAAAAAAAAAGAATACTGGAAGAAAAATGGACGAAACTGAAAAGAGAACTAAGTCCATAATTATAGACTTCACCACCCCTTTCTCAATGATCTATAGAACCTAGTAGGCAGAAAATCAGCAAGGATATAGAACTAAACAGCACCTTCCACCAACTAGATTTTTTTAATGGAACACTTCAACAATATCACAATACATATTTTTTTCAAGTGCCCATGAAATAGTCATCAAGATAGGCCATAACATGGGTTGTAAAATCAACCCCAAATAAATTTAAAAGCATTGAAATAAATTATGTTCTTGGACCATAGGAGAGTTAGATTAGGAAATAGTAACATAAAGATAACAGGAAAATATCCAGACATTTAGAAATTAAACCACATACATTTTTTTTTGTTTTTTTGTTAATCCTCACCCAAGGATATTTTTTCCATTGATTTTTTTTTTTTTTTTTTTTTTTAGAGAGAGTGGAAGAGAGGGAGACAGAAACATTAATGTGAGAGAGACACATCAGGCCTGCAACCAAAGTGTGTGTGCCCTTGACCAGAATAGAACCGAAGACCCTTCAGTCCTCAGGCCAATGCTCTAACCACGGAGCAAACCTGCCTGGACTAAACAACATAATTTAAAATAATCCATGGGTCAAAGAGCAAGTCTCAAGGGAAATTAGAAAATATTTTGATCTGAGAAAAAAATGAAAATACATTATATCAAAAATTTGAGGATGCTAAAGTAGTACTTAGAAGGAAATTTGTAACACTAAATTCTTACATTGGAAAAGGAGAAACTTGTTCATTCGATTATATAAGCATCAGTCTTAACAAACTAAAAAAGAAGAGTAAAATCCAAAACAAGCAGAAAGAAGGAAATAATAAAGATAAGAGCAGAGTCACTGAAACCTAAATATAGAAAAACAATGAAAACAAAAGATGATTCATAGCAAAGATTAATAAAATTGAAAATTTCTAGCAAAATCCTACCTAATAATAGACAGATATGCAAATTGACCGCACCTTCGCTACGCCCAAGCCACGCCCACCAACCAATCAGGACGAGTATGCAAATTACCCCAACAAAGATGGCGGCTAATTTGCATATCAAGACATCGTAGAAAGAAGCCAAGAGCTGCAGAAGGGAGCAAAGCTGCGGAGAAGCCAGCAAGCGGCGGGGGGGGGGGCGGGGTGCGGGGAGGAGGACAAGGGAGGAGCAGAGGCGGGGCCGGGGGAGAAGGGAAAAGCAGGCGGGCTGGTGGAGAAGGCGGGCCGGGGGACAAGGGAGGAGAGCAGGCAGGGTGGGGTAGAGTGCAGCAGGAAACCCTATTGCAGGATTTTTCCTGCAACGGGAACGCTGGTGGTAAGATAAAAGACAAAAACTACTGCCCTATCTGGTTTGGTTCAGTGGATAGAGCATCAGCTTGTGGACTGAAGGGTCCCGGGTTCGATACCAGTCAAGGGCACATACCTCAGTTGCAGGCTTCTCCCTGGCCTGAGCCCTGGTCAGGGCTCACGCAGGAGGCAACCAATTGATGTGTTTCTCTCACATCTATATTTCTCTCTGTCTTTCCCTTTCTCTTCCACTCTCTCTAAAATTCAATGGGAAAAATATCCTCTGGTGAAGATTTTTAAAAAAAATAAGACACAAACTAATATTGAGAATGAAAGGGGAGCATCACTACAAACCCCATAGGCATAAAAAAGATAATGATCCACTATTAATAACTCTATACTCATAAATTAACAACTTAAATGGAGATCAAATTATCAAACAAACTACCAAAACTCACCTAAGATATAATAGATAGCCTGAGTTCTGTAATAATAAAAGCGTAATATGCTAATTAGACCAGACAGCCAAACAACGGAATGACCATCCAGACGACCTTCCGAACGAAGCTGGGACTGCGAGGGCTGAGGCAGCTGGTGCGGCTGCAAGGGCCGAGCCCCTTGCACGAATTTAGTGCATCGGGCCTCTAGTTTATAATAATAAAAGTGTAATAAGCTAATTAGACAAGACATTCTTCCAGACAACCTTCCAGATGAAGCCAAGGTTATAGCTGTGGGAACCAGGCAGCCGCCACGGCTGCCAAGGCCCACTATTGCACAAATTTCATGCATTGAGCCTCTAGTTATTAAATAAATGAAATTTGTAGTGTAAAACATTTTTGAAAAATCAAATAGTTTCATTGGCAAATTTTATCATACATTTGTAGAAGAAATGTACCAATAACCAATGCTATATGATCTGTTACAGAAAACAGAAGAGGAGGGCACTCATAAGGCCAGTGTTACCCTAATATCAAAACCAGACAAAAGCTGTATAAGAAAACAAAACAGCAGACCAGTATCCCTCATGAATATAAATAAGAAAATGCTCCACAAAGTACTAACAATCCAGCATAGCAATGTATATAAAGAATAATATGCCAGCCCTAGTTGGTTTGGCTTAGTGGATAGAGCGTCGGCCTAGGGACTGAAGGGTCCTGGTTTTTATTCTGGCCAAGGTTACATGCCCGGGTTACAAGGCTCGATCCCCAGTAGGGGCATGCAGGAGGTAGCCGATTAATGATTCTCTCATCATTGATGTTTCCATCTCTCTCTCCCTTTCCCTTCCTCTCTGAAATCAATAAAAAATTTTTTAAAAAAGAATAATATGCCAGCCCTGGCCTGGTGGCTTGGTAGGTTGGAGCGCCATCCTGTGTACCAAAAGTTGTAGATCCCATTCCCCCATTCCTGGTCAGGGCACATACCTAGGTTTCGAGTTCCATTCTTGGTTGGGGTGGATATGGGAGGCAACCGATTGATGTTTCTCTTTTCCCTCCCTCCCCCTTCTCTCTCTCTCTCAAATTAATAAACATATCCTCGGATGAGGATATTAAAAGAAAAAAAGAATAATATACCACATCCAGGTGTGGTTTATATCAGGAATGTGATGTCAGTTCAGTATTTGAAAATCAAACAACATAGTCCACAATATTGACAGCCCAAAGAATAAAAACCAGTTGGTTATATCAGTTGATACAGAAAAAGCATTCAACAAAATTTAATAACCATTATTTTAAACTCTCAGCAAAGTAGGAATCGAAGGGAATTCTTTATCAAGATGCACTTGATAAAGTGCATCTAGCAAAAAATTTAAAATTGCAGCTAACTTCATACTTAACAGTGTAAGCTTGGATCTTTTCATTTTAAGATTGGAAAGAAGATAAGAATGTCCTCTCAGTCCACTCCTATTAACATTGAACTTGAAGTCCTAGCCAGTACAGTAAGGCAAGAAAAAGAAATCAAAGGCATACAAATGGGAAAGGAAGAAATAAAACTGCCCCTATTCAAGCTACATGACTGTCTACATAGGAGATCCCAAGGAATCCACAAAACACTCATAGAACTAGTGAGTTTAGCAAGGTTGAAACACACAATCAACCCACACAAACCAAACCAGCTTTTATATACTTTGCACTGAAAAATGAGGGGAGGGGGGATGTACTATTTATAAAAGCAGCAAGAGAGAAACACGTAAGTATATTCTAAAAATCATATACAGGATCTTTATGTTGAAATGCTAACACACTGATGAAAGAAATAAAAGAAGATGTAAATAAATACAGAAATATATTTAGGGACTAGAAGACTCAGCATAGTAAAAATGTCATTTCTCTTCAGTTGTCCTATAGATTTAATATAATTTCAATTGAAAAAATCTCAAGATTTTTTATAATCATAGGCAAGTTTATTCTTAAATATTTATGGAAAGGCAAAGGAACTAGAATTGTCAAACCAGTCTGAGAAAAGAAGAATAAAGTTGAGTGAGTTATTCCATCCAGTTTTAAGACTTACAAAGCTACAGTAATCAAGATGGTGTCATATTAACAAAAGGAAAGATACATAGATTCTTGGAACCAAATAGAAAGTCCAGAAATAGAACCACATAAATATTTCCTTTTTTTTTTTTTCTTTTTTGGTTAATCCTCACCTGAGTATATTTTTTCTACTGATTTCTAGAGAGAGTGGAAGGGAAGAGGGAGACATTGATGTGAGAGAGACACATCAATTGGTTGCCTCACTACATGCCCCAACTGGGGTCAGGGATCAAACCTGCAATCCAGGTGCACACCCTTGTTGAGAATTGAACCCGAGACTCTTTGGTGCAAGAGCCGATGCTCTAATTTACCAAGCAACACTGACCAGGGCTCAAAATCATTTTATTTTCACACACACACACACACACACACACACACATTTTTATTTCATAAAGGAAGGGAGAGGGAGAGAGATAGAAACATCAATGATGAGAGAGAAGCATTGATTGGCTGCCTCCTGCACACCCCCTACTGGGGATCAATCTCGCAACCTGGGCATATGCCCTTGACCGGAATTGAAACCAGGACCCTTCAGTCCGCAGGCTGATGCTCTGTCTACTGAGCCAAACCAGCTAGGGCATCCAATTAATTTTTTATAAAAATGCAGACAATTCAATGGAGGAAGGAGAATGTTTTCTCAAAAAAGGTGTTGGAATTTGACATGCCTATGCATACACATGAATAGACCTCACACCTTATACAAAATTTAACACAAGGTAGATTATAAATCTAGGTGTAAAACATAAAACTTAAAAAAAAACACACATAGAAAATCTTTGACCTTAGATTAGACAAAAAGCATTCTATAGTCTGTGAGAAAAAATTGCAAATTACATATCTGACAAAGGTCATATATTTAGAATACATATATATAAATTGTCAAGATTAACCAATAAAAGGACAACCCAATAAAAAATAATCAAAAATTTTTAAATAGTCCCTTTTCCAAAGAGAATGTACAGTGGTGAATGCAATTTAAAACCATGATGAGATACGACTAATCAAATGGCTAAAATAAAACTGACAATTCCAGATACTGACAAGGATTCAGAGAATAGCTGGAGTCTCTCTCATCATTGCTTATAGGAAAGGAAAATGATACCACTACTCTGAAAAACAATTCGGTGACTTTCTTTTTAAGTTAAATATACACTGTCCGTGTGACCCAACAAATCCATCCTAGGTTTTTAACTTACAGACATGAAACTTACATTTTCATAAATCCTTTACACTAATTTTACAGCAGGTCTATTTATAATTGCTGCCAAATGGAAACCATCCAAATGCCCTTCAACCAGTGAATGGATAAACAAACTGTGGTACGGCCATACAATGAATTACTACTTAGCAATACAAAGAAGTGAATCATTGATGCATGCAACATCATGGATGCATCTCAGAGGCATTGTGCTGAGTAAAAAAAATAATCTCAAAAAGTTATATACTGTATGATTCTGTTTATATAGCATTCTCAAAATGACAAAACTGGTGGAAAGAATGTGTTATGGATTAGCAATGGGGTTAGGTGTGACAACACAAAGGGAGTCTTTGAGAGTGATGGAACTTCTCAGTATCCAGATTGTGCTGGTGGTTACATGAATCTACTCACGTTTTAAAATTCATAGAACTGTACACATTTCTAAGAATTCAATTTTGTGGTTTTAATTTAAAACATTTTTTAAAACATAGTGGCATAAAGTGACTATTTTTTCATGAGTCTGTGGACTGACCAGGTGTTTCTGCTTTACATTGTGTTTGCTGGGATATTGGTATGCTTGGAAGGTCCAAACGGCCTCATTCACATGGCTAGCAGTATGTATTAGCCGCTAACTCAGAGTTCAGATGTGGCTCTTGACCAGGGACCTTGATTCTCTTAGTCTTAGTACTTTCTACTTGGTTGGATGGGCTTTTATTTTCAACACTAGAGGCCCATTGCAGGAAGATTCCTGCAATAGGGCTTCCTGAGGAGGTCTCCGCTGCCCGCCTGCTTCCCTCCCTTCTCCCCTGCCCCGCCTGTTTCCCTCCCTTCTCTGCCACCCCGCTTGCTTGCTTCCGCAGCTTCGATCCCTTCTGCGGTTTCCTTCTATGCTGTCTTCAGTCTTCGCTCTGTGCCTGGATATGCAAATTAACCACCATCTTGGTTGGGTTAATTTGCTCCTGATTGGCTGGTGGGTGTGGCTTGTGGGGCATAGTGGAGGTACGGTCAATTTGCATGTTTCTCTTTTATTAGATAGGATGGCAACTGGATTCCAAGGAGTGTTAAAAAATCCCAATTTCTAAGCACTTATCAAGTCTCTGTGTCATGCTTGATAAAGCCTCATTTGCCATAGCTAGTCACATGACCAAAGGCTGGGTCATGTGACTAGCTATGGCAAATGTGTGGGAAGAGGACTGCATAGGGCATGAATACCAGTATTGGCTCATTGGAGACCTCCAAATTACTGTGTATCACAGATAATGAGTGGGTTTTTTAAATTTTTTCCTTGTAACTTAACTTTCCTTTAGGACTATTTATATTTAACAAAAATATTAAGAGACTCCAGTATCGAAGAGGGACTAATTGAAAAAGATTATTATTTAAAAAGATATAAACATCATTTTTAAGTGTTGAAAATGTATTATTTTCTATGAGTCTATGATTATAGACCAGGCGTCCTCAAACTACGGCCCTCGGGCCATATGCGGGTGTTTTTGCCATTTTGTTTTTTTACTTCAAAATAAGATATGTGCGGTGTGCATAGGAATTTGTTCATAGTTTTTTTTAAACTATAGTCCGGCCCTCCAAGGGTCTGAGGGACAGTGAACTGGCACCCTGTTTAAAAAGATTGAGGACCCCTGTTATAGACTCACATCTTTATAAAAATTTGAGTTCATCCTTTATGTACCTGATTGGTTTTCCTCATAATTCTTTCTACCACTTACTGAGCCTCAGTACAGGGAATGGGGCTCCAAAAAAGCTCACATATGAAAGGTGCTAAGAGAGTAGATTCTTTTTTGAAACTATATGTGGTGATGGATGTTAACTAAATTTATTGTGCTAATCATTTCATAATACTTAGTATACTAGTACATGTATCAAATCATTATGTTGTTCACCTAAAACTACTATTATACTAGTATATGTAAATTATATTCTTTTAAAATGCACAAAAGAGCTCACATAGCACTGCAGACAACCTCAGGATTAATTCTGAGGCTGGGAAGGAATCTTGTTGATCATGTAGTCAAACAGCATCCATAGAAATAATTTGTCTCAAAGAAAGGATTTATATCAGAAATACCAAACCAGAAATATCCTATAAAATGAGTACATTTTAGAAATTGAGGTGTTTTTGGTTTTGGTTCTTGCTTATTTCTTTGTTCTTTTGTTTTTAAGCAGTGGAAAACATGAGAAACCAAATTGTTATGACATGAATGAATGAAGAAAACGTTTGTAGGAGTGCAACAACATGGTGTAGTAGAAAGAACACAAATGGGGAATCAGAAAACGTGTATTCTAAAATCTGATATGGCCACAACTACATCCTTCACTTCTCTTTCCAAAGCTTTGGGTTTCACATTACAAAATGAGGTGTTTGATCTGAACAGTGCTTCTTTACGTCCTTAGGAGGCTCTAGATATCAAAATCTCTGAGGAGACATATAATTTGGGGGAAAAAATAGTATAATTCTTATTTTCAAAATACAAACTTTAGAAAGCAAAGTATAATAAAAGATTCCAGGCTGGTAAGGAACATAGAACATCGAATGAGAAGGTACTAAAGAAGATTTTTTTTTTTAATGTTGAGAAATTTGGCTCAGTGGATAGAGCATCAGCCTGCGGACTGAAGGGTCCCAGGTTCGGTTCCGGTCAGGGGCATGTACCTTGGTTGCAGGCACATCCCCAGTAGGGGGTGTGCAGGAGGCAGCTGATCGATGTTTCTCTCCCATCGATGTTTCTAACTCTATCTCTCTCCCTTCCTCTCTGTAAAAAATCAATAAAATATATTTTAAAAAAATAGAAAATATAGATAATTTGAAATCAGTAGATAGCAAGATCTCTTTATTCATTTTTTTTTACCCCTAAATGCCAAAAACAGTATGTGGCACATATAATACTTACTGAATAAAATAATACAGGATCCCTCCATTTAGAAAATTTTATCTTGGACTTTGAAGAAAATAATTTAGAAAGGTAAAAGTTTCATTCCTTTGTTTAGTCATACCTTTCCTCTATAGATGAGCTATGACTGTCTAACTCTTTTTTGTCCCTATGAATACCTGTCCCTTTTTTGGCCTAAATTCTATTGTTGATTGTGCTGTATCTACCTGTACAGATTTCTGTAATTTATCAGATGCCCCCTTCTGTCCTGGTTCTGGTTCATAGAAAGAAGTAAAAAACATTATGTCTCCTAGCTTTAGGAGTGAACTAAAATCCATACACCAAAGGAATGTTTTACTTTCCTCACAAATTTATCCTCTGTTGGTCTTGTGTTAAAATCATAAGAAAGAATATCATAACTCAAAAATATAGTATAAGTATTCTCTTTCAATTGATAATCACCTCTCTGGCACTGTTCCCTGTGTGTCATAAAATGAATCAAAATTTCTTTTGATAGTCTAGATATCAACACAAAAATTCATGTTCAAAGTAAATTATTCTTTGAGAGGCCCCAATGAAATGACCTAAAGCAAAATTTATTAAATATGGGAAACTGCATATCTAGTATTTAAAAACTACCTGTTTTGAAACTACTTAGTAACAGTATTTTTTCTATTTGTTTCCTAGACTTAAAAAAAATAAGATGTTGGATTATATCTGTATATATAAAAGGCTAACATGCAAAGTGTCCCGTTGGGAGTTTGACTGGGAGACTGGGAGTTTGATCGCTCGCTATGACGTACACTGACCACTAGGGGGCGGCGCGGAATGAAGGAAGGTCCTGATGGGCCCTGATTGCCAGCCAGGCCTAGGGACCCTTCCTGTGCACGAATTTTGTGCATCGGTCCTCTAGTCTTTAAATATTCTTTTTAAAAAAATATTTTTTTATTGATTTCAGAGAAAAAGGAAGAGGGAGAGAGAGATAAAAACATCAGTGATGAGCGAGAATCATTGATTGGCTGCTTCTTGCATGCCTCACACCGGGGATCAAGCCCACAACTTGGGCATATGCCATGACTGGGAATCAAACCGTGACCTTCTGGTTCATAGGTCGATACTCAACCACTGATCCACACCGGCTGGGCTAAGTAAGAATCTTAAAGAATGGGAAAATGGTATTAGAAATTGTAAGATTACCTATTAGGTGTTTGAAGGCAAATATAGGTCCCAAAAATCTTTATCAGAAATTTGGAAGTTAGCAAATTATCAAATTATTAGAGGCCCAGTGCATGAAATTCATGCACTCAGCGGGGGGTCCCTCAGCCTGGCCTGTGCCCTCTCACCGTCCAGGAGCCCTTGGGGGATGTCCGGCTGCCACGGAGGCGGGAGAATCTCCCGCCACCGCAGCTTCTGGCTGAGCAGTGCTTCCCCTATGAGAGCTTATTGACTACCAGGGGGCAGCTCCTGTGTTGAGCGTCTGCCCCCTGGTGGTCAGTGCATGTCGTAGCGACCAGTCGTTCTGCTGTTTGTTCAATATTAGCCTTTTATTATATAGGATGTATATCTCCTTTTTAAATCTAACAGTGAATTAATATTTATAAAATTAAAGCTAGTGTATCTTATAAATGAAAGGCCTTTCTTTTATTTCTTTTTTATTCCTCCCCACCTCACTTATATTATGTACTAACAGACCCTTTTTTTTGCTCCCTCAATATATGTCAAATAACATGTATTAGGCACTTGTCCACTATCTTGCATGAACTACTGTAATAGCCTCCAGAGTTCTTTTCATATACCTACCCTGTCGCTTATTCACTCCAGGGTTGTCTGTTCTTTACTCAGAGTGATCCTGTTAAAATCTAAATCAGAGCCTATTCCTACTCTGCTCAAGACTTCCAGTGACTTTCTTATGGTACTTACAATGTCCTATATAAGTTTGACCTGCTTCCCACATTCAAGCCTCTCTGTCCATATGTTTTGTCTTCTCATTCCTTGTTCATTCAACCTCCTTGATATACCTTATGCACACCAAACCCATTCCTACCTATCTCAGGGCCCTTAAACTTGATATCTCTCCCTGAAACACCCTTTCCCACATATCCATATGGTTATATTCAGATCTCTGCTCAGATGTTATTTTACCAGAGAGGTCCCATCATCCTCTTTCTCTTTTATTCTGCTTTATTTTTCTTCATAGCACTTATCACTAAGAATATATATATTTATTATATTTGTTTATTGGCTGTCTTCCCCATGTAGGATGTAGGCATAATCTGTTCTCTGATGTTTCTCTAGAGCTCAGAACAGTTCCTTAAATATTTGAATAAACAGCTCAACTCAAGTTCTACTTCTAACTTTGAAGCTTTTCTCCAATGCATAGTCATCCACTTTTCCTCGGTTTTCTGAACGTCATTATGTTGCTCCTGTTCTGTCTCCACTGATTCTTTAAAGATTGAGCTCTTATCGTGTGTAGAGTCGGAATTATACGGTGTGGCTTTAAATCCCAGCCCTGCCATGTAGCCATATAACTCTGGCTAAGTTACTTACCTCTCTATTCTATTTCTCTGCATGTAAAATGGCAATAATGAGTAGTACAATTGGAAGACAGGGGAGATGGAATGGCAACAGTGGGCAGAGACCTAATTATCACTTTCTTTGTGTGACATAGCTGTTTGGATTTTTTCATGTAAGTAACAAAGAGCTTTGACAGATTTTTTTTTTTAAGCATTTGTATGACAGGATAAATTTTCTGTTCATTTAAAATTTTAACTTCATTCAATCTGTGCTAATACTGAACTATTAAAAAATTTCTTACAAATTTACCTTCCTGTTTGTGCTGTCATGCAGTTTTTGTTTCATTTCTATGTCCTGTGTTTACTGCTGTTATCTGGCTAAGTTTTATGTGTTAAAAGATTGGGGCCCTGGCTGGTGTGGCTTAAGTGGTTAGAGCCTCGGCCCATGCACCATACACCAAAGGGTCACAGCTTCCATCGCAGGTGTCTCTCTCTCACATCAATGTTTCTCTCCCTCCCGACCCTCCCTCTCTCCCTAAATATCAGTGGAAAAAATATTACCCAGTGGGTATTAACAACAAAAATAAATAAAAAAAGATTGGGTCATTTTTGGTCTGAAGTCGAACTTTCATAATGTAAGGGAAACCACAAATGTCAAGGATTATCTACATTGCACTGTTTTCTCTTGACAGAAATTTCATGTTCTGGCTCCTTTTCCTTTTTAAGGTCTTTTTGTTTCCCTTATTCAAGGAAGAATTTCTAATCGTATACTTGTATACTTTCTTGATGACCTAAAAAGAAACAATAATGTGCCCTAGCTGGTTTGGCTCAGTGGGTAGAGCGTCGGCCTATGGACTGAAGGGTCCTGGGTTCAGTTCTGGTCAAGGGCACATGCCCAGGGTGCGGGCTCGATCCCCAGTAGGGGGTGTGCAGGAGGCAGCCGGTCAATGATTCTCTCTCATCATTGATGTTTCTCTCTCTCTCTCCCTCTCCCTTCCTCTCTGAAATCAATAAAAATATATTTTTAAAAAAAGAAACAATAATGTGCATTAGGTTTGTAACAACCTTTGCCTTTTGGGTACATATGAGAAATGAGATTATTTGCCATATCTTCATTTCTGGCATATATCTGTTACCAAAAATATTTTTTCAGAACATTCTCCCTACTCCATTGTAAAGACACAGAGAAGGGATTCTTTAGCTAGGTCACAATGTCCGGAAGACTGTGTCTTGTCTCAGATTAGAATCAGTATATTATATATGATACAAATCAAATTAACCAATAGTTCTTCAATTTTTTTTTCCCTCCAGACACAAAATATGTTCAGGGAGAAAAGTTCTTTCCTAACTTTTAATATTTTGTGCTGCCTATGGTTTGGGATTCAAAGTATTTTTGGTGCTTATTGCTTAACTGGGCTGAAGATTATCTCATGTGACAGCAGAGATCTCTTGTTTTGGAATTGCCATTACTTTCTAGAACAGCCACTCTGTACAGCAGCCAACATGCCCTGGATCCTCCTGCTTCATATTACAGTGATACTGCTTTGTCAGGGTAGAATTCAGCCTCACAGGGCTGGAGTCAGTCTCTGCTGACCTCATGCCACAGTACAGCATGTTCAAATCTGGGAGAAACCTGAGGGTTATTTGGCATATTCCTCCTCCTCCTCCTTCACAAGCATGGAACCCTCACTCTCCTCGGAAACCGTATGTTGTATATGTGTGTGTATCTGTCTCTTTTTTTAAATCTATCCTTAATTCTACAATTCTATAGCTTTAAGTGGGGGCTGGTTAAATATACAGACACAGGAAATGCTTTGAGCTGCTGGAACTTAGCATTTTTCAGCAGTTGATTTCAGCCACGGCATTTTGCTATTTTTGGACTGACTTGTGTGAAGTTGCAATAATCGAGAAGCATGTTACGTGTTTCCTAGTAGTTCATTTTACCCATAGCTATTTGGGCAGAAAGTACAGAGTGCTCTTTGGCTGTGTGGGAATGCTCAGATCATACTGGAGTATCCCGACTCTTGTATGATGGGCTGCTTCAGTGCAGAGTCAATGTTATCCTCAGTCAGGCTAAATAGTTACCAGAAAATAAGTGTTTTCGTCAGTAAACAAAAGAGTTTGGTTTGCTTTTTGCAGCTTGGGATAGCTTGGGTTAAATTTGAAGGTGCCAGGTATGCATAACAAGTAAGTATATGGATTAGAGCCATTTGAAATATTACATTTAAAAAGGTTATTACCACTGAGCTACTTGTTTTCAGTGTATTTTTTACCTAAGACTTGGCAAGTTTCTGAATTGTAAAGCAGTATGTACATATCTCAGTGCTAAGTTCATGTCTCCAGGTTAGCAAGACAGGTCCCTGAAATACAACTGGATAGAAGGAGGATTCAGCTTTATGCAACACAGTGCCATTTTCACATTTCACCCATATTCTTGAGTAGAAACAGCCTAAAGCTTGATTTTTACCATGATTTTTAAGTTGATTTTATAAATGATACATAGGTAATTCTAAGAGATTAATGCTAAAGCAAAGTAGATTCTTTATCATTTCTGTTACTGAAATTAATGTACAATAATATTGTTTGCTGATGAGACATTGGATTTAAGATCCAAACAGATTTTTCACTCTCAAGTTTGAAGTTAAATTACTCTCATTCCCTATGGTTGATCAGTTAAATGCTAACTTTGTTAGCAGATTTGTGCCTTTTATCTGTATCTTTTCTTTTTTTTTCCTGTTGTTTCTGTAATCTTGGGTTTTAAAATTCTGGCACATCTTTGCTTATTCTGAGGTAATAAAAGGTCAGTTTACTTACCTGTGTTTTATTAAGAACTAGAGGCTCAGTGCACGAAATTTGTGTACTCGGCGGGAGGTGGGGTGTTGGGGGGGAGTCCCTCAGCCCGGCCTGTGCCTTCTCACAGTCCAGGAGCCCTTGGGGGATGTCCGACTGACGGCTTAAGCCTAAACCTTCAGTCGGACATCCTTAGCGCTGCTGCGGAGGCAGGAGTTGCTGCTGCACTTGCCAACATGAGCCCAGCTTCTGGCTGAGCAGTGCTCCCCCTGTGGGAGGGCACTGACCACCAGGGGGAAACTCCTGTATTGAGCGTCTGCCCCCTGTTGGTCAGCACACATCATAGCGACCAGTCATTCTGCTGTTCGGTTGATTTGCATATTAGCCTTTTATTATATAGGATGATAGTTCAGGTTGAATGGGGTGGTCAGAAGGAAAGAATTCTTAGGAGAGCCCTGAAAGGATAGGGGGTAGAGACTGATTGTAAAACAGAAGTTAATTCCTTTTTCTCCATTATTGACAGTCCAAAGCGAGGAGGAAAATGTAAAACATTTTTTAAACATTCTTAGTTGATTTCATGAGAAGAGAAAGTTTGTTAAAAACAAACAAACAAACAAAAACAACTTAGGCCCAGCCAGTGTAACTCAGCAGTTGAACATCAGCCTATGAACTGAGAGTTCACGGTTCAATTCCAGGGCACATGCCCAGGTTGCTGGCTCAATCCCTAGTGTGAGGCGTGCAGGAGGCAGCCGATCAATGATTCTCTCTCATCATTGATGTTTCTATCTCTCTCTCCCTCTCCTTTTCTCTCTAAAATCAATAGAAATATATTTAAATAGTAAATACATAAATCAATCAGTCATAGTACTTGAGTAAATGGTTGTAGATTAAACTGTTTCCTTGCTTCCCTAGCCATGTCTCTCTCTTGTTCAAACTATTATCAATTCTGATGAACTAAAATACTCTTATTGAAACAATATTTAAAATGTTCAGAAATGAAAAAATAAAATGTTCAGAAATGAGGTACTTGCTCCAACATCGGGAATTCTTTTTTTTTTAATTTCTTTTTTTTTTATTAAGGTATTATATGTGTACATATCTTACCATTGGCCCCCCACCCCCACCCCACTCCCATACATGCCCTCACCCCCCAGTGTTTTGCATCCGTTGGTTATTCTTATATGCATGCATATAAGTCCTTCGGTTGATCTCTTATCTCCCCCACCTCTCCCTAACCTTCCCGATGCAACATCGGGAATTCTTAATAAGACTATCTGGTATATCAAACTGCTGTAGATTAGAGTTCAACTATGAACTCTTTGTATGAAATTGCAACATGCTTTGTGAAGAGTTCATTCTAAACTTCAGAATGAACATTTTGAAGAAACACTCAAGAAGGGAAAATGTATCTTATTCTAGAAAAAGACTTTTAGAAAAATGGAACACTATAGAACCCATTCTGTAAATGTTGAACATATCTGTATTTTTATTTTTATTTTTTTAAATATATTTTATTGATTTTTTTACAGAGAGGAAGGGAGAAGGAAAGAGAGTTAGAAACATCGAGGAGAGAGAAACATCGATCAGCTGCCTCTCGCACACCTCCAACTGGGGATGTGCCCGCAACCAAGGTACATGCCCTTGACCGGAATCGAACCTGGGACCTTTCAGTCTGCAGGCCGTCACTCTATCTACTGAGCCAAACAAGTTAGGGCATATATCTGTATTTTTCATCGCTAGTTATCTACTTTTATTTGTGTCCTTTTTGAAAAAAATTATCTTAGTTGTTGAAAGTATTACAGATGTCCCCCTCCCCCCCCCCCAGGCCTTCACTACATTACTGTTTGTATCCATGGGTTATGCATATATGTTCTTTGGTTAATCTTTCTCCCACCCCTTACCCCTACCCGCACCTTCCCTGTAAGATTCATCAGTCTGTTCCATGCTTCTTTGTCTCTGGATCTATTTTGTTCATCACTTTATTTTGTTCATTGGATTCCACATATGAGGGAGATCATGTGATACTTGTCTTTCTCTGAATGACTTATTTGGCTTAGCATAATACTCTCCAGGTCCCTCCATGTTGTCTCAAAGAGTAAGAAATCCTTTTTTACATCTGCATAGTATTACATATCTATATTTTAAACACATCCTATATAATAAAGAGCTAATATGCTAATTAGGTCAGATGGCGGGACAACCTTCCAGAACGACCAGTGGGCAGGGGGCGGGGCCAGCGAACCTGCGCCGCCAGGCCAGCCGTGGCGGTCCCAGCGCCGTGCCTTTTGCAGAGGCGGTGGTGTGGTCCTGGCGCCTCCACAGAGGTGGGACGGGGCATGACCGTGGTGCCTCAACTTCCCATGGCCGCACCCCCAGCCGGCCCGGCCCCCGACCGGCCCCCACAACCAGTGGGTAGGGGGTGGGGCCAGCACTAAGGAGCAGTAAGCCCGGCTTCTGGTTGAGTGGCACCCCCCCACACTCAGTCAGATGCCAGGCTCATTGCTGGCAAGCACAGTGGTGGTGGCGGGAGCCTCTCCTGCCTCTGTGGCAGGCAGGTGGTAAGGAGCAAGGGGTTTTGGACTGGGAGAGGGGATTGGGCCTAAGCCAGCAGGCGGACATCCCCTGAGGGGTCTAGGACTGCGAGAGGGTGCAGGCCGGGCTGAGGGGACACCCCCTCCCCCAGTGCACGAATTTCATGCACCGGGCCTCTAGTTAGATTATACTATTCCCAAATGTTGACCAGTTCTAAAGATTAGTAATTCCCTTTTTCTTTTTAAAAAAATATATTTTATTGTTTTTTTACAGAGAGGAAGGGAGAGGGATAGAGAGTTAGAAACATCAATGAGAGAGAAACATCAATCAGCTGCCTCCCGCACACCCCCTACTGGGGATGTGCCTGCAACCAAGGTACATGCCCTTGACCAGAATCAAACCTGGGACCCTTCAGTCCATAGGCCGAAGGGTCTATCCACTGAGCCAAACCGGTTAGGGCAGTAATTCCCTTTCTTAATAACCCTGCAATAATATACATATGTTAAAATCATGTATGTGATGCAGATGGTCCAGACAATTTCTTGGCAATGTTGACATTGCCTCGTTTTCTATACAAATGCCCAGATTTTACAATGGTAATTAATTTAGAACATGCATGTGAGGTCACTTGTCATATATAGATGCTATGCCTTTTGAATAAGTGTTATTTACATTGGGTTGTCACTATATTAAACAGTGAACTTTTGAAAGATAAAATGAAACTCCCCTCACATCTAAACCTTCAAACTGCTGCTGTCCTAAATCTCATCATTCTATAGGGTTCAGATTGCCACATAAAGGTCAAATCCCATAGAAACAATGCAAAGGTCTGCCCATCTTATTTCACAGGATTCCTTTTTAATTCAATTCTATTCAAAAGTAATAGCTAGAATAGTGATTTGATGAGAATTATACAATACTACATCAAGAGACTATTTCAAGTTGTGTTTCCCTATTCTCAGTGCTCAAAATGCCTTTATCTCCTCTTTAAAATTAACAAACTCATGTTACTATATAAGGGTTGGAGGGAAAAGGTCAAGAACTCCAACTTCAAGCTTAAAACATTTGCCATAAGTTATTTTAACTTATACCAGAAATTATTAAATGCCAGCTCCCTTATATTCTATCTGGAACAGAGGGGAGTGTAAACCAATCATTTGTTCATTCATTGAACAATTATTGAGTCTGCTGTGTATCAGCGTTTAGAGTTTGAGATGTGTTTGGAATAGATCAGTTAACAATACAGACATATTCTCTGTCCTCATGCAGCTAACATTCTAGTTTGGGAAGATGATGACAAATATAAGCCTAATGAAAATAACAAAGATAGGTAAGGGAAATTGGAAGTTCTGAAAGTAGACTACCATTTTTAATGTGATAGTAAGTGTAAGCCTCATAAAAAAAGAAAAATTTGAAGAAGGGCTTAAAAGACCAGTAAAGTAAAATAGGAACATTTGAGATTTATAAGCCCAGGAAATATGATTAGAATATGACCTTTAATTCTCACTTGCTCTTAATGAAAAGTGTAGTTGTTGTTTAAAGTCTGAGGACAAGTAGAGTATACACACTGTTTAGGTTGGTATTTGGGTGGAAGAAAGTATTTTATGTTCAGTGGAAACTTGTGAGGGAAAGTTTATAAAGAATCATTTCTGCAGAGTATAGAAGCCTAATTCAAATTGGCTTTTCTTTCTCCTGGTGGTTCCTCATACATATTGTCTAATTTGAAAAATCAAGGCACATTTTAATTATGCTCCGATTCTAAGTTCAGAGAAGAGATTTTTATGGAACTCCAAAGAAGCTCACAGAAATATGTATGGTCAAGTTAACACATAATTAAGGGAATGCAGTTGATAATTAAAAGGAGATCTTGCCAACCGCCCAGCGTAGCTCAGTGGTTGAGCGTCAACCTATAAACCAGGAGGTCACAGTTCGATACCCAGTCAGGACACATGCTCCAGTTGCGGGCTTGATCCCCAGTGTGGGGCGTGGAGGAGGCAGCCCATGGATGATTCTCTCTCATCATTGATGTTTCTTATCTCTCTCCCTCTCCCTTCCTCTCTGAAATCAATAAAACTATATTTTTAAAAAAGAGAGATTTTGCCTTAGCTGATTTGACTCAGTGGTTAGAGCATCTGCCCAAAGACTTTCAGCTGGCCCAGCCGGTGTAGCTCAGTGGTTGAACGTCGACCTATTAACCAGGAGGTCACAGTTTGATTCCCCGGTCAGGGCACATGCCCATGGGCAGTCGATCAATGATTCTCTTTAATCATTGAAGTTTCTATCTCCCTCTCCCTTCTTTTGAAATCAATAAAAATATATTTTAAAAAATAAATGAATAAAAAATGAAGTATATTTTTTAAGAATAGAAATGAAAATAAAATACATTTTCCTAAGGTTCTCAGAAATGGGCCACAGATTGTTGACCTTATTTTATTGTTAAGAGTTTAATCATCTCCTGTTAATTTACCTATTTAAATACTATGGCAAGTCTGTATACGGTAATGAATTCCTAAAATCTCTGAACAGGGTTTCTTCTCTCTTTGAATTTGGAACAAGTCATTTTATTGTTATGTTAGATTTAAAAAAAAATTATTTTAAATATTTTGAGCCAAAAGAAATCGGACCAGTGAATGTGATGTCATCTACTACTGGATTCTAGCAAGTAAAATCAAGATTGAAGGCTTTCAGGTATTTAAAGAATGAATCATGTTTTGTGAAAACTCTTAAAATTGTAAAAATCAGATGTCTAGGAATTTATCAACCCACCCACCACCCACCCTCTAGTTTTTCATCTTCAGCCTCAACCCTGCAAGCTTCAATCCCATTTCTTAGGTACTAAACCTTGATTGGTTTTAAACTCTGTAAATCACAGAAGTCTCACAACTGATGGGTGGCAAAGCAAGGACTCAATTCCATCTCCTCTGCAGACTGGCAAGCACCCTTCCAACCCCATCTTACTAGTATAATATGGCCTGCTATCTAAACTTAATGGTGTGAAAAAGTAGAGTACTATATAATATGTTGGTATATCAAGAGAAAAGGTAAAGGGATGAGAAACTGGACATTTGGTTGTTTTTTTTTAAATAACAAACTTAAATTTGAAAGGAGGTACGTTTCAGTAAGTAGCCTATAGAATCAGTCTTCACCTTGCTTTCTACTCTTTCTTGGTTGTATTTCTATATTGAGTCATATGTTATTCTTAGAGAATATTTGGAACCACTAAGGTTCTATGCAATTTAGTGGAAAATTAAATAGTAAAGAATAATGAAGCCAGGTTATTTTCAGTTAAAATAGCTTTGTATCTGTCCACTGCCCCCCCCCCCCCCACACACACACCCCAAAGCCATCTATGGCTGGTAATATTTTGAAAAGAATAAATTGAGATGATTCCTTGTTCTTCTCACATGGACTTGAAATAGATCATTGGATGCTATTTTTCTTCATATTTTCTCAGATGTGGAAAATTGTGTTTATTTTTTATTCCTGAGAGCCTCCTGTATGGGATTTGGGAGATACAAAATAGATATTAAGTAAGGATTTTCAAGAGATGGCTTATATAGCTCTGACATAGTCACTGTGGTGAATACCATTTTCTAAAACATTATAGCATTACTTATATATTACCTCCAGATGGTAATTTTCCAGACATTGAATATGCATATTCTAATGATTTACTTTATACTCTTTAAATTTAAGTGTTTTGGTTTTTATTAACATTGAAGGTGTGATCTTACTTAGAAAATAAAACTTAAATCAACCTTATTCACCAGTATTTTTTTTTTCCTCATGAGCTTGCTATTTTGAAAATGTTTGTTTACAAGCAGCATTTATGATTTTCCCTTTTAAAAAAAAAGAGAGAGAATTAGGGACTAAGAGCCAGTCAGCATTTCTGAACAGCACTGATACAATGATATCACCTGGAGTAATTATAATTCCAGACAAAATTAAATGTTTGTCATTTTGGTCTGCCTATATACCTTTACTATGGGAGAACGTACAATTTCCATTGGGCATTTGGAAATCTTGAAAACAACTTGATCCTTTTGTGGATCTGAGGTTGGAAATCACTATTCTGTATTCTTTTTCATGACATTAAAAAAAGACTTTTTATTATACAATTTAATTTAATAATTTATATGATTCTGCAGTTGCTTTGCAGATGGTACTAGGGGTTTACTTGGCCCTTCCTTGAGTTAGGGGGTGGTATTCCCATCATGGCTTTATGTACTTTGCAGTTGTGAAACAGCTCATGCAGCACCTTTGAGCCTTAGCTGAAGGCATCATGATACATGATTCCTTTGAGGTAGGCAGAGTCTAAATAAGCAATTTTCATTGCTTATTCTACTTATTTAATTAGGTGTCTCGGATAACTTAGCTAGTTTTTAAAGAAGGTCAATGCCTATATTCTTCCTTCCTAAAACCTCTTAATTCTGATAATTGTCTTTGACACTAAGCAAAAGCCTCTCTTGCTCTCCTTTCTGAATTAATTAGTTCTAAGCAGTAAAAGAAAGTGCTTGCCTTAGTTAGAGGTCCATCCTATATAATAAAGAGGTAATATGCAAATTGACCCTCACTCCATCATGCCAGCACAAGATGGCTGCGCCCACAGCGAAGGTGGGGTTCTCGTAACGAGTGATCAGCAGGGACCTGAGGCTGCATGGCGCCAGGCCGGGGGACCTGAGGCTGCGCCCCCTTCCTTGTGGAGCGTGACGGGGGACCTCAGGCCGTGCCCCCCGCCCGGCAGGGCTTGATGGGGGTGAGGCTGGCCAGGTCTGGATCTTGCCCAATGGGCATGGGGCCAGCTGGGTCTGGGTCTTGTGCGATTTCGAGGTGCACGCAGGTGGGCGGGGACTTGACTCTGGGTCTCGCAGTGTGCCCCAGACTCTGACAGGAGGAAGATTTTCATATACATTTTACTAATTTTCTTTCATCTCTGACATTTCTGTTATAGAGAAAGGGCAAATAGCAATATTAAAATATTTCCTCTAATGAATTCCCTTTTAATGTGCACGAATTTCGTGCACTGGGCCACTGGTATGATCATATTAATCTCAGAAGATTTAAAAACCTTTCCAATTCCTTGCTTTGTCATTTTTCTGCTTCCTCACCTACTGGCTGGTTATGGACATTTGTTTATGCATAAAGAGAGCTGCTGAAGTCAAAATTGAATTCAGCTGGACTTTTTAGCTGAACTGGTTACTACATAGAGAAGCGCAGAAGAAATTTCTTGAGGAATACCCAGCCAACTGATGGGACACATTTTAACTTTAGTGCCTTTCTTGCAAATCTGTTCTCTGCCATCTAGGACTACAGATAGTAATTGATGTGTTAGACTTATTCTTCCTTGACTCAACTTTATCCATCTTTTGCCACTTTGGAAAAAAATGTATCTAGTCAATCATCAAGCATCAACATCAAGACTATCAGTCTATAGAAACAGAATAAGTTCTATGGTCTTTGGACATTTTTCCCTAGTGCCGTGGTTGGCAAACTGTTGGCAAACTGTGGCTCTTTGGCCCCTTGAGTGTGGCTCTTCCACAAAATACCACGGCCTGGGCGAGTCTATTTTGAAGAAGTGGCGTTAGAAGTTTAAGTTTTAAAAATTTGGCTCTCAAAAGAAATTTCAGTCGTTGTACTGTTGATATTTGGCTCTGTTGACTAATGAGTTTGCCAACCACTGCCCTAGTGGATCCTTTATGAATATTATAGTAAAGGGTGAAAGAGAAGGAGAACATTAGGCATTTTATCTGAAAAATATAGTATAGTATTCATGAAGTCTGACAGCTGAGATAGGCTTTAATAATATAGGAAAGCCTCTGGAATTAGCCTTGGTTATTATGAAGAATATCTTTTGTCTGGGATTTGCTTCCAAATAATTGTAGGGGAGGGGAGCATGGGCCATGAGTTAAGCTGGATGAAGACTGCGCAGGATTTTTTATCTTCTCTGCTTTTATATATGTTAGTAAACAGGTTTTTAAAAAGCATCTTTCCCCAGAAAGTTTGGAAAGATAAAATATATTTCCTTATGAAATGTTCAACATCCTTGATATTCAACAGTGTTGAACACAATAAAGATATTATTGTAGGTTTGTATTACTGGGGAAGAAAATATTTTCTTGTCAGAGATAATTCTGAATTTAGTAAGTCATTTTTTAAATGTTATTGTAAAAATTATGGTATATTTATTAAGGAGCCTATTTTCTCAGTCTGGGTCCTAAGTTTTTTTTTTGTTTGTTTTTTTTTTCAATTTTTTATTAAGGTATTATATGTGTACATATCTTACCATTGCCCTCCCCACACCCCCCTCCCATATATGCCCCCACCCCCCAGAGTTTTGCATCCATTGGTTATGCTTATATGCATGCATACAAGTCCTTTGATTGATCTCTTATCTCCCCCACCTCTCCCTAACCTTCCCCTTGTAATTTGACAGTCTGTTTGATGCTTTACTGTCTCTGTATCTATCTTTTTGTTCAAGATTATAATGTTCTTTATTATCCATAAATGAGTGAGATCATGTGGTGGGTCCTAAGTTGACTTTGCTGCTAAAATGCGGACTTGAGTAAGTCAGTCTCTTCTATATTATTAGGTTGATCACTCATATTAAGATATCAATGCCATTTGAGATACTATAACTTTAAAGCGAGTATTTGCAAATTTTTTTTTTTTTTGTAAAGAGCCAGATAATAAATATTTCAGGCATTAAGGGCCATGTATATTCTCTGTTACATAGTCTTCTTCGCTTTGTTGTTGTTGTTCTTTACAATTCTTTAAAAATGTAAAAATTCTTGTTATCTCTTTTGTAAGAGCTTTTTAAAAATAGGCAAAAGGCTAATTAATTTCAACTACACAACTGTTTTTTAGTTAGATGCTTTGAGAAATAAAAATAAGGATACAAATATTTTAAAAGGTAAAATTATGACTCTCATTCAAAATGTGTCAAATATTTATTTAACTCACTAATTAACCAGTTATTAGGAACTAGTAAGATGTTAAATTGGCCCAAATAAGAATTGGACTTAAGGAAATTTATATTTTTTACCAGACAACATTTATTTGCATTGCATCACCAACACTGTCCACAAGGTAATTTCCATCTCTTCAGAGCTGTAAAATAACCTAGCCAAAAACAAAGAGCCAGAGAATTGGATAGATAACACTAGGAAGTCCCTCAAAAAGACACTTAAAATCTTTTCCATTTTAGTTTTTCACAATTTTTGCTGAAACTCTCCCATCCTTCTGGTGATCATAACTAATTCCTAAAGATTTTTCTTGGTCACAAAATGATTGGTGTCATTAGGTTTGACTGGATTATTTACATAAGTACAGTAAGAGTATTAATCAGACAGACATCCTTAAATTTTCTTTGCAAATCCAGAGTCAGACAGTTTTGAGCAGTGATATTGTATTTAAAAAAAATTGTTTTTTAGAGAGAGGAAGGGGGAGAGAGAGAGAGAGAAAACACACACATCAATCAATTGTCTCCCATGCCCCAACTGGGCATCGAACCCACAACCTAGATATGTGCTCTGACTGGGAATCAAACCTGCAACCTTTTGGTGTATGGACAACGCTCCATCCAACCGAGCCACCTGGCCAGGGTTTGAACAATTATTTAGGCTATAAGATTAACTTCTGTATGGAAGTTTTCATAAGGAATCTTAGAATGAACTTTTAAACACCTCTATTATTTACTATTCCAAGGTTAGGAAACCATGTCTAAGAAACTCACTAGATTTCACCTGCAGTGTTGATAAAGTTGGATGAGTTAATCTTACCTTCAAGTCCCCAACATTTGCTAAGGCTTACCAGGAAGTAAGTGACCTCCTTTATCACCTGTAAGCCAGGGATCCTGTAAATACAGGCATCAGGTCAGTTTTCCTGGGAAGGCTTCTTTATAGGCATTGGTTCCCTATATAAAGTCAGCTGTTGTTCCTTAATGTGGTTCTCTTTTGGTTTCTCACCCAACAGAAAATAAATATTTATCATTCTTCAACAGAGACCATCAAGTGGTCGACCATAAAAATCAAATTCTCAATCAGTGCTGCCATCAATGAGGGGTAACTTATCAACTGTGTTTAAACCAGAAACAAAAGCAAAATCAGCAAGAGAAAAAATTTTTTTGAGAGAACCAGAAAGTCAGCAAAATTAAAGTTCTAGTGCCACATGAGATTTACTTTGGGATTCAAGAAGAGATATACCCGTGCTAATTGCAGCTAATGAGGGCCACTTCTCTGGCAACTCTTAAATCCATTGGCATCTTGGTGGAACCTCAAAAACTGTTCTAGGATAATTTTTGTTGTTGTTGTTGTTAATCCTCACCTGAGGATATTTTCCCATTGATTTTTATAGAGAGTGTAAGGGAGAGGGAGAGACACACAGAGAGAAACATCAATGTGAGAGAAACACATCCAGTGGTTGCCTCCTGGTTGCCTCCTGCATGCACCCCGACCTGGGCTGGAGCCTACAACCAAAGTATGTGCCCTTGACTGGAATCAAACCTGGGACCCTTCAGTCTGTAGGCTGATGCTCTATCCACTGAGCCAAACCAGCTAGGCTGTTTTAGGATAATTTTTAAAGGTATAATAATGTCTCTCATAGAAATATACAATGAACACTTCTCATACACAGGGTCTACTTGAGACCCAGGCAACTCTTCAGGGCTGCTGTCTTCCATATGGTAGCTTATCCAATCAAGGCAGTTTTGATCTTATGGCACTTTGTCTCAACACAGGCTTCAGTGATCTCAATGGTAACAAAAGAGGATAAAAGAACCTCACACAGTGTCTGTTTTGGCTTTCTGTGAGCAGTGAGATTACAAAAAATTTTTACTTTCTTTTATGCCCATTTATAATTTCAAAATTTTCTATAATGAACACGATTGTCTTAAAAGAAGGGATATTAAAAATGCTAATAAACAGAATTAAGCAGACATCAGCTAGTGTTGATGCTAGTGGTGATTTTTTTTGACATTGTTTTTATATAAACAAATACTTACTCTTTTGAAAGCAAAGACAAAACTTGTGTTAAGTCATTAAATTTTTTATTAATTTTTTCTGAAGGGCCAAGATCAGGGTTCTGTTCCTTTAGACACAGAAGAGGAATTTATGGAACACTGGTTTCAACCCAGAATTTTCTTCAAATTCATTTAAGGGGCCCAACCTGCGTGGCTCAGTGCTTGAGCATCGACCTATGAACCAGGAGGTCACTGTTCCATTCCCGGTCAGGGCACATGTCCAGGTTGCAGGCTTGATCCCCAGTGTGGGGCATGCAGGAGGCAGCCAATCAATGATTCTCTCTCATCATTGATATTTCTAACTCTCCCTCTCCCTTCATCTCTGAAATTAATAAAAATATATTTTTTGAAAAATTAAGATGCTTTGGATTCTATTCAGAGGGCTTTATCTGATTTAAATGAAAGAATGCTATATGAAGTTGGTGAATACTGTTTGGAAAGACCTTCTTTGACCTTTCAGTACTGTGATAGCCTGAGCTTCCAGCTCTGTACTTAACTAGAACAGAAATTATCACAACTTTAGGCTCATAGAAAGGACTGTACTATACTATATCAAACTATTGTCATGTCCGATTTTTTTCTGCATATTAACCAGAGAGAAATGTTACTAGATATTATACATTGTACATGTTACACTGTATTTTGTAATTTTGTATTTTAAAATTCTTCCTATGTTGCAGTCCCCAAAACTGTTTTTACAATAGAAGAAATAAAGCTCATTTCTGTTAGCTTGCCTAAATCCCGAAGTGAATTTTCAGGGCAGGAATAGTATCCTTAAGGTGTTCAGTTCTTTCATGCAATATTGCACGTATTCAATAAATAGTATGTGATAGTACAGGTACTTAGCCTGGGCTTACGGTTGTGGTGTTTTAATCTGTTGCTTAAACTTCACAGAACTCTAATGCCTTTTATTCAGAAGAGCTTTTTTCTCTTTGTCTGTAAGAATAAGACTTTAGGGTCACATGTTCAATTTTCTTTTCCTTGATCAATTTTCATTTAAATGGTTTTGTGAGCCTAATGTAAAAACAAGAGAAGAAACATTAGGAAAGCACGTAAGAAATCTGTTCTGGCAATCTTTTGTTAATCCTTTATCAAAGCATGGGTAGATTGTTTATTTCTTTGTATTTATTAAACCACGCTACCTAAATGGTGTTACTTTATTTAGAATGTTTTAACATTCTTTAAGTTATTCTATAAATCTTATTTCGTTTTAAGTGAGAAGACACATAATGTTGAATTAATGTCCTGTAGCTTTAAATCCAACCAGTTTGGTGCCTTTCTCTTATAAAAGATGCTCACAGCTCGAGAAGAGAGGCAGATACTGTTTGTGATCTCCATTCTCAAACTTCATTTGCATTAGCAGCTATAGCAAACCACACACATGCACACTCACACTCACATGCACATGCACACGGATATTTGTTTGGCAGAAGCTTTCTGTTTATTCAGCACAGAGTCCTCCCAGGCTCTCAGATATAGAAAGCTCTAAGAATTGGTGCAGCAGACAGAACCGGAACTGTACGTAGGCTGAGGTGGGCACTGCGGAGGATTGGCTATGCGGGATGTTGATGTGGTGCGGCTGTACCTGCCTGTTCTGTGAAAGGCCCTTTTCTGAGTCTGTGAAGGTGAGAGGCCCAGGGATCCACTAGAAGCTTCATTTCGGCTGGCTCTTTGGTGGGGGAATGAATTCCCAGTGGTAGCTGTCCTCATTTACAGCGTTATTCTCGGAAACCAAGTACGTGCAGCCGTGACAGACTATGCCACAGCTCCTCTGCAGCTTGGAAACTGGGACAAATGGAAAGAGCTTATAGCCAAAAGAGGTTGTGATTTGTTTTCACGATCCAAGCTTGCTCTGGCAGTGCACAAATGAAGGATGAGCTTTGTGGCAAGCAAAATCAGCAGACTGCCTGACAGGGGGTTTTGGTAAGATAAATGTGTTGCTTGTGTTTTGTTTTTGTTTGCTTGTTTGTTTTACTTTTCTATATCAGCTACATAGAATTGTGTCTGCAATAATTAAAACATTTTGCAGATTCACATTTGATTGAAAGGGATGACTAAGGGAACCAGAAAGGAAAACATTATTTCTGGTCATTCAGTTGTGACCTTCAGAGATAATTATCACGTTTTCTCAGATATCCGGAAACCAGCAGAAGCCAAGAATTTACAGAGCCAAGAATGCTAACAGATAATCTTTCCCTTCTTTGAACAGTCATATTTACACCCTTCCTCCACCCTACTTTTCTGCCCTTCCCCCACCCCTCCCCCTCACACCAGCTTTTTCCTATGGCCTGAAGTGGAAAAGAAAAAATAAAGGCTTTCTGCTCTTACTGAGTTGTTGTCCCTGGAACAGTAATAGGCTAATATAAGTATGGAGGTAGAGGAAGGCAGGATGAGGAGTCTGCTGTTTTCATAGCTGTGTGTTGGTGAGCATTTGTCTTGTATTCACCATCATTGCAGATCAGTATCAAGTGGATGTTAGTGCTGTATCTCTTTTTCTGTACTGTGATTTAATCCCTTTTATGTGTTCTTTTTTGTTTACAAGACCCCGTTTTATCATTATGAAGCCTTTTTCTATTGCTATTAATACATACTAGCTTTTATTAGAGTAAGAAAGTAGCCTTGAAATATTTATGGACTCCAAAATATATAAAGACATTTTCTCTTTAAATCTAGGTTTTGCTTTCAGTACCTTCTGGAGTCTTGATTTTTGAATCTTTACAAGTTAAAGAAATGGGCAACATTAGATCTGTGAAATCTTACCGGAATCGACCTGCTCTAATCTGCTTTAAGTTGGATCCTGTTTCTTTTGTTTTGCTAAGCATGAAGGTTTACTTTTCCTCATGTTAAATAACTTAGGCAAGTATTGCTGGAAGGTATAGTACCTTTTATTAGTCTGCCTCAGATCTTGTTCTCGGGCCCCTTGTCTCACTAGTAGAGAGAGCCAAACTTCCCAGATGTTTAGAATGGGCATTGAAGAGATCCTGTGCCCTGACTTTTTGCTGACTCATTGGTTATGTAAGCCTTGTAACCACAACTGTCCATATACTTCATTAGGTAACTGGGCAGGTGGTCCCCTTCCTGACTACTCACCTTTTCCTCTCTTAACATCCTTCTGCTCCTTCCTTAACCTTTTTTGTTAACACTTTCACCAAGTGAATTTTCAAGCAGTGGACAAACAAATTTTTTTCTTTTGTCTTTACTTGAATTGCCATGTTAACTGTGTATTTTCATCTTGAGTATTGATAAAATTCCAAATTCTGTATTCTCTTGACTCATGTAACATATAGTAATAATACTTTTCTTCATTTATGACCTGGTTAAAGTAACAACTTCTTTTTCTATCTTTGAGAGCTCAGTTCAAATGCCCCTGTTCAAAGAATTCTTCTATGACCTCCCAGTTGTTAACGTAAGAAACATTCAAACCTGTGAAGAATTTTTGTGTGTTTATTTGAGCCAAACTGTTGACAATTGCCAGAAAGCAGAATCTCAATGGATTGAGGTAATGCTCTGGAGAATGGAAGTTTTGTACCTTGTTTTATACATTACAGTCAAAAGAGGGAGATGTAAGTGGGTTACATGAAATCTATTGGTAATAGATTAGGGAGGTGGGAAAAAGCAAAGTGGGTGCTGAGGTGGGGGGAGGGATCCCTGGGATTAGATAAAATGATAGACACATAATTCCTTTACTTAGGTCTGTGCAGGACAGTTAATGGTCAACAATTAACTGAATAACAATGAGGGGATTTGTGGTGCTTTGAGGGGTCCAGATAAAGGGAAATTATTTTGTTAATCAGGCATGTTATCCTAGATGCAAAAAGACAAAAGGACAGGCTTAGTTAAGGTGAATATTAACCTTTGTTATGGAAAAATACTGCCTTAGGACATAACTACCCACCATAAACTGCTTTTAGTTTAAAAAAAGTTTTAATTTTAGACCATCCTTTGTGGTTACTTTAGGTCTCTAAATTTGCCAGGCTGCCATGCAGGTCTTCCTTGAGCTAGTCAGGTTAGCATGTGGCCCCTTTTTGTCTATACAGTCTAAAGTAGATTTCCCTCCCTTACTTTATTCCTTTTCTCACATCACTTTGTTCTTTTTCTTCATACCACTTTCAACAATTTTTATTATTTGATTATTGGTTTTTCTGTCTTTACCACTTTCTCCCCCTCAGCCCTAAGCATTGTGAAAACTGAGACTTTGTTTTGTTCATCAGTATATGCCCAAGCACCTAGCAAAATGCCTGGCTGAGACTTGAAGAAAGGACAAGTACACAGTATCGCATGTGCAACGGCCCTATGGTGAGAAGAAACCGTATGAACCGAACAGGCTGAAAAAGGCCAGCGTGACCAGAATAGGGGAAGCATGCTCTAAGATGAAGCTAGAGAGAGATCCAGAGCCTAATCACATAGGACTAACTTAATAGACCCTTTTCAAATTCTTGTTCTTAATATTTGAAGATTTGTGGGAAACTACTAAAATAATTTAAGCACTGGGTGATTTAGGACTTCTTTTTAAAACAAATTCTCCAGCTTAACTGAGAGCCTAAGTGAATGCAGATAGATTGATTATTCAGAGTGAGTGATTCAGGAGAGAGATGACAAGGTGGTGGCAGTAGAAATAAATAGCATTAGATGGAGAGTATTATAATTTGATGGAATTAGAAAACTAAAATAGATAGGACTTGATATTGGATTTGATAGAGGTAGAAAGCATATGTCAAGATTGGTTCCTGGGCTTTGGTTTTGTTTGGACATGTGTAACCTGATGGATTATGATGCTTTTCCTGAGATACAGAATGCTATAAGAAAACCAGTGTTAGAGGAGAATTGTGGTTGTGGTTTGATAGTCAAGTAAGTCTAGATTCAAAGCAGATTATATAACTCTTACCATTGGGAAGCCTTCAGTGATATCCTTGGAATAAAGTCCAAAACAGTAGTTTAGACCTACCTTCAGAGCTCATCTCCCACCAAAGGCTCTCCTCTGCCATACTTTTACAGCCTCATGAACCATTCAGTTAACCATGAAGGTGTTATTACATTTCAGCTTCCAGACCTTTCCTCATACTAGGCTGTCAACCTGAAATGCCTTTTCTTCTCTTTTTATCAAAAATTTCTTCCTTCAAAGTTCATTTCATTTGTCACCTCCTCCAAAAAGCATTTTCTGTTCCCTTTCCTCTTTTTTAAAAACAATATGTTTTTATTGATTTGAGAGAGAGAGAGAGAGAGGAAGGAAGAGGAATAGAGAGATACATTGATGAGAGAAAAACATTTATCAGCTGCCTTCTGCATACCTCCTACTGGGGATCGAGCCTGCAATCCGGCCATGTGCCCTTATTGGGAATTGAATCATGACCTCCTGGTTTATGGGTCAACACTCAACCACTGAGCCACACCAGCTGGGCTGTGTTTTGGGTTTTCTTAATTAAAAATGTTTTTATTGATTTTTAGAGAGAGAGAAACATCGTTTGGTTGCCTTCTGTTAGCACCCCGACCAGGAATCAAACCTACAACCTTGATATATGCCCTGACTGGGAACCGAACTGGCAATCTTTCGGTGCAAGGGACAACAGTCAACCAACTGAGCCACACCGGCCAGGGCTGGAAATGTTAGTTTTAGAAAACTATTATAATATTAATTTTTATTCTATCAGAAACCAAACATTTGTTTTTGCCACACCTCCCACTAACCTGTCAAGCGCTTATCTGATGCGGGGGGAGCGAGCAGGGAGCTCATCTTGTTTTAATGGAACCTGAGTGGGAATCAAACCGGTGATTTCTTGGTTCATGGGTCAGTGCTCAACCACCAAGCCACACTGGCCGGGCTCAACTTAAATTCTTTATGCTTCAGTTTCTTAGCTATAAAGTAGAAATGATAATAATACCCAACCTGTAGTATTGTTGTAAGAATTAAACAATTTAGTAAACATACAAAGAATTTAGGACAGTGTCTGGCACATAGTAAGTACTATACTATATATATTAGCAGCTATGAATTGTTGTTGTTGTTGTTAACCGGATAGGGTATGTGAGAGGAAGAGGAATCAAAGATGACTCCAAGGCTTTTGATCTGAGCTTGGGAATCAGTGAAATAGCCATTAGCTGAGATGGGAAAGACTGCACAAAGAGCAGGTTTGGGGGATATCAGGAACTCAGTTTTGCACATAGTAATTTTTAAAAAAAAATATGTTTTCATTGATTTTAGAGAGGAAGGGAGAGGGAGAAAGAGAAACATTGATTGGCTGCCTCCTGTACATTTCCTGAACCAGGGATCAAACCTGCAACCTGGGTATGTGGCCTGACCAGGAATCGAACCAGCAACCTTTCAGTGCATGGAATGACACTCAGCCAACTGAGCCACACCCGCCAGGGCTGTACATAGGAAATTTGAAGTGACTGTTAGGCATATATGTAGAGATATTGAGTAGATAGTTATATATCTGAGTTTAGAATTAGGGAAGTGTGGGTTGAAGGTATACATTTGGAAGTTATTAGCAAATAAATTATATTTAAGACCATTTTAAGAGAAAAGATTAATTATATCCTAAAATGAGATTGGGAATGTATAATTAGGACAGGTCCTTCTTAAAGCCTCTACTCTTCAAAAGCTGCCTAAGAAGCCTAACAATAGCCAGTTAGGAGAGAGCCAGATTATCACAGACCCCATGGAGCATTCCAAATTCTTTCATTGCATTAGAATTTTATTTTATCAAAATTACTTGAAATAAATAGGATTAACTGAGTCTTAGAAATCTTTTGTCTCAATGAGACTTGTGTCATAAAAGTATTTGTATAGATTTAACTTGTAAAGGGGAACTTGTAGGGAATTAACTTGTAAAGGTGGTTTTACCAATTGGCTTATCTGCATATGGATTTTTTATGCTTGTTTAATCCTCACAGAGGATATGCTTTTCTTTGACTCTAGAGAGAGAAAGCTAGAGGGAAAGGGAAAGAGAGAGAGAGAAATATCAATGTGAGGGAGAAACATTGAATGATTGCCTCCTGTATGTGCCCTGACCAGGAATCGAACCCAAGACCCTTCTGCACACAGGATGATGTTCCAACCAACTGAGCCACATTGGCCAGTGCACTTTACATGTATTTTTAAATCCTCAGCAGTGAAAACGTTTCTATGTTACCTTCTTTTACTGGTGAGCATTTACTCAGAAAATAGACTATTTTTAGCATTAACAGGTATGTGTGCTTCAGACTATCACTTTTCATTTTTTTAAGCATTTTTATTGATTTCAGAGAAGAAGAGAGAGGGAGAGAGATAGAAACATCAATGATGAGAGAGAATCATTGATCGGCTGCGTCCTTCACGCCCCCTATTGGGGATCGAGCCTGCAACCCAGGCATGTGCCCTTGACCAGAATCGAACCCAGGACCTTTCAGTTTGCAGGCCGATGTTCTGTCCACTAAGCCAAACGAGCTAGGGCTCATTCTTCATTTTGAAGTCATGTTTTTTGAATAATCCGTAGCCTGAGTCACTGTTTTTTGCAAACAAAAGTTAAAATCTTAACATTAGAAGGAAACTTGGATCATCTATCTGTTCCCACCATCAATCAGTGTATATGACATTCTTAACATGCAGGCGTGAAAGTATGCACTTGAATACTCCAGTAGCATGCAGAAACTGTTATCTCCTTATTTCAGTATATGTCACTTCAGTATATTTCTTTTAAGTATCAGGGAGAGATCGTTCTCTTAAAAATCTTTTAACTTATCTATAAAATAAATTTTCTTAAATGGGTGACTTCTCAGTTTCCTTCCTATAAGCTCAGAGAATCTGTGCTTATAAAAATAATACTAAACCATAACAAAGCATCTTATTGTCTACTTACACTATCACTACTAGGATTGCAGGCTCCTAAAGAGCTTTTTTGGGGGGTGGGGTGGGATACCTCAAATGTTTAACATAGGCCATGTCCATAGGAGGCATTGTGCAAAATGTTGTTAAAAGAACAATAAATCATCTGGCCAGGCTCACATGTATCCATTAAGTCCAAACATCAGGCCTAAAGAATATCTGGCAGTGGTAATTCTCAATGATGTCTTTCACATAAGCCAGGAAGTCCGTCCTTCGGTGACAAAGCAATTCTGAGCAGCAGCTCTAGATCCTATAATGGATATTTTGCAGTTGGGTTGGAGGAGGGTGGGCCAGATAGGATGTTAATAATCTAAACTGATATTCAACCCAGTCAGTAGTTTTTATTCGGCAGCCTTGGAAGGATGGGTATCATCTATTGGAAGCTATTTTTCTTGCAAAAATTCTGACATTTGTTCCATTCATGGTAACATCGGCTCAGTTGCTGCCTGGCATATGAAATCTAGAAGGATCATGCTAAGAAGATGCTGGTGAGCATTTATATTAAACAGAAATTCACTGTGTGTCTTCTTTGTACAAGGTATTATACTAGCTTCTTGGGGTCCAAAGATAAATATGCCATAACCCCTGCCCTCAGAAACTGTCAGTGGAGACAAGACACCTAAACAGTCATTTCAACGTAATATGATAAGAACAGTGATAGAGCCCTAGCCGGCTTGGCTCAGTGGATAGAGCGTCAGCCTGCGGACTGAAGGGACCCAGGTTCAATTCCAGCCAAGGGCACATGCCTGGATTGCGGGCTTGATCCCCAGTGGGGGGTGTGAGGAGGCAGCCCATCAATGATTCTCTGTCATCATTGATGTTTCTATCTCTCTCTCCTTCTCCCTTCCTCTCTGAAATCAATAAAGAAATATATATTTTTTAAAAAAAGAACAGTGATAGAAATGTATATACAGATATATGGGAATATAAAGGAAGACTTGTTAATCCAGCTGGGAGAGAGGTTGTCAGGAAAGACTTCCTAGAAGAGGTTACACCTGAACTGGGTCTTGAAGAATGAATAATAGTGAACCAGAAAAGGGAAGGAGAGCAAGCCGTGGACTGGCTGAGGGAACTGTATGTGCAAAAGCCTGGAGATGTGAAACAGCATGCCACACCAGTCAGAAGAACCAAATGATAGTTGTGACTCTTAGCATATATGGATTTAAATGTAAGGTTTCCATTATTCCCAAGTAATCCATGATAGAGCTTTGTTTTTTGTGTGTGTTTGGTTTGTTTTGTTTTTTATCATTTTGCTTTAGCTACAAAGCTGGTGAGAAAACCCCACCAGAATTCCCATTTGAGCAAGCATGTCCTCTACTCGTTATCACATATTCAGTATCACCCATGAAATGATTTTAAAACTTTGTCTTTTATGTAGATAAACCTGGAATATGCTGGTGGTAGAAAAAAGAGTAGGGCCTTCCTGGCCAGCATGGCTCAGTGGTTGAGTATCGACCTATGAACCAGGAGGTCGCGGTTCGATTCCTGACCAGGGCACATGCCCAGGTTGCGGCTCTATCCCCAATGGGGAGCAAATATGATTCTCTCTCATCATTGATGTTTCTATCTATCTCTCCCTCTCCGTTCCTCTCTGAAATCAATTAAAAAATTTTACATATATATATACACACACACACACACACACACACTCTCTAGAGGCCCGATGCACAAAATTCGTGCACGGGTGCGGTCCCTAGGCCTGGCTGGTGATCGAAGCGCAAGCATCTGGCATGGAAGGGCAGGTTTTAGCTGACCTCTGGGCCCTGGGCAGCACCTGGGCCCCTAGGTCCCCACGCACCCCACCTCCGCCTGAGTCATAGCATCCGAATCCCCACACGGAGATGCAGTGAGCGAGACAATGCAAACCAGGGTGCAGCGTGGGCCTCTGGGCCAGCCAGCGGCGCCACACGGAAGCCTGGTGGGCAGCGCGTGCTCTCCGGGCTGGATCCTGTGCGAACCCACGGGGAGCTCGACCAGCCCCTGCGGTCCTGACGGCTGCAGCCCAGCTCACCCGGAAGAGGCCACGTGGGTGCGGGGTGGGCTCCTCACAGGCACCCAGCACCTTGAGTGCAGGGGGCTTCCCCGGCATGTGAGCCCTGGTGTCCTGGGGGAGGGTAGCAGGGGGAGTGAGAGCAAGCTCAGTGGACACCCCGTATTCTCACCACACCTCCGTCCCCATCACTCCCACCCCCAGGTAGCCAGCGAGAGGTCGCAGGCCCCCGTCCAGGCACCGTGGGAGGTTGGTCACTGCCACCCACCCCCCATTCCAGCCCAGGGCCTAATCAGCAGGGCGATCGGGCCCCTACTCACACCCACCTAGGCCTGGCACCACCCGCTCACCTGCTCCACCATCTTGCCACGGTCCCGCTCTCGTCAGGGCCCGTTGGGGCCGGCAGCACTGCATTGCTGTCGCCTGCCATGTTCCGCACCGCCCCCTGGTGGTCAGCACACGTCATAGCAAGTGGTCAAACTTTCAGTCGAAGGGACAATTTACATGTTAGACTTTAATTATATAGGAAGATATATACACAAAATTATTGGGGGGGGGGCGGGTGGCGTGGAGAGAGCAGGGCCTAAAATGGTTCTTAGTAGAAAAAGGAAGTTTGAGACAAACTAGACTGTAGTTCCAGATTCAGAAGTGACAGGATTATTATCATGAGTATTATTTGTATATCAATGATTTTTCAAAATTTTTAAAAAATTAAGCAGTAAAACTTTGTTTTATTTTTCTAAGCAAAATTCCTCCATCATACCCATATAAAATAGATGAAAACAGAGATAATCAGGATTCCAGGAACTCTGTTAACTTGGCTCCACTATTCTCTTTATTGGTGGTCCAGACACATCTCCATAGAACCTAATATTGTTCCATGTACCCAAGTTCTGTGAAAAAGTGATTTCTGGGACTTACAGGAAACACTCCAGTCTGTACAAGAATTATCAAGTGAGAAAAAATTTTAGTGACAACTGAAAAGGCCTGATTTTTAGACTATAAGCTGAATCTTGACTTTAGTTCCAAAGTAAAAAATGGAATACTTAGAGAAAAAGCTTTTTGTCTGTGGACTAGTGGAACTTAGTCCATTTTTATTTTCTACTACCCCCACTTGAGATCTCTCTATTCCACAGCACAGCAAACTAAATGTCAGTCAGAATTGTACATGAAAGAATTTCTCAGTAGAGTGAGAAGGGAAGGACTTATAATTTCTACAGTGAGACAGTGAAGATAGGCGAAAAATACCGTCATGATTAAGATATACTTTCTGCACAAAATGCTAATAGATTGTGGGATTTCTTTTCTTTTTGTTAGGGATTAGGTGGGGGAGTTGGCAAAGGAAAGCCTCAAGAAGATGACAAAATTCAAACCTAGAGCTATATGTCTCCTAAGGCCAGACGCTTTCTTCTGTTTTACTTCCTCAACACAATCTGCCTGGAAGAAAAAAAAAAACCTGATAAGACCAACCAGAGCATCTTTAGGTTTATTATTGACTAGAACCCCGGTGCATGAAATTCGTACACAGGAGTCGGGGATCCCTCAATCTGGCCTGCACCCTCTTCAATTCGGGACATGCTTCTTGCAATCTGGGACCGCTGGCTCCTAACCGCTCGCCTGCTTGCCTGCCTGATCGCCCCTAACCACCTCTGCCTCAGCCCCGCACCCGAGACCCAGGATTCCCTCCCTCTGGCTGGCCACAGGCAACTGGGACCCGGGCCAGCCACAGCCATAGGGAACTGTGGGCAGGTGGCTTTGCCCAGGCCACAGCCGCAGGTGCCCAGCTTTTCTCCCTCTCCCGAGCTGCAGGAGCAGGTGCTGGCGCCCGGGACCGCGGGGCGGGCAGCTTCTCCTGGGCCCGGCTTTGTCAGGAAGAAGGTCCAGATGGTCATCTGGAAGACATCCGATCTAATTAGCATATTACCCTTTTATTAGTATAGATTAGAAGAAGATTCCTGTGTAGTTCTTAGGGCCAAGATTATGAATCTCTAGGGATTACTATTTATATTGGATTTGGAGGGTGCTCTCCCCAAAATCAAATATTCTATCCTATTGCCCCCACTAAGTGCACTTGAATTGAGCCACACACTCCAATTTTGGTTTAAAACATGGTCAGTTTATCTCTGAGATAAAATTTTTAGCAGAACAATGGACTGGGTCTGCAGCATCAGTTTACATCGCCCATTCTATGAAATAGGCCCTGGAAAAGATCCACTTTTAGTCAAGTTTCTATTTGTTTTCAGATTACTTACAAAGATTTCCACGCTCTCCAGCCCCTTCTTTTACTCTAAAAATGTTGCTTTAATTTTCTCAGAAATGATGTAGATTATTTAGTGTGCAGAATATGAAATTTCCTGAAAGAGAGCTAATACTCTATAAAGCATAGATAAGATGACTTTGGCATACTAAGGTAGGGGCTGTCATCTTTTGAAGATACTAATGTCAAGTCAGAGATTTCTGAATCTATTCTAGTTAAAAATTTGGATTTTGAATAATGAACCAGGTAAGGAATAGAAAAAGATAACTTCTTGAATGCTTACCATGTTTGACAGGCATGATCTGATTTAGCACACATTTAACATATTTTCAGATAATCTCATGAGACAATGTTAACTCCATTGTGTAGATGAAAAAACTTAGACTCAAAGAGAACAAGTAGGTAGCCCAAAGACATACAGCTAGTGAGGAGGCATGCAGCCAGATTTGAGCTTAGGTCCTTTTGCCCTTGACCTTGCTTTTTGCACAGTATTGCCTTTAACATGATTGTTCTCAAAGCCAGGTGTTGCCATGTTCTGACACTTTCATTCACTTAGAGAAAATAGATAGATTTTTAATACGTTTGCAAATGAAAATTGTAAGCCATTATAAAGCTTATCAAATACTCTGCCCTAGATGGCTCTACTCTGCCCCTGATTAATTGGTGTTTTGAGGTGTCTGTTTAAATGTTGTTTTGGGCTGTTTTCTGATAATTCATTTAGGTCAACTAATAGATAATTTAAGCCTTGCAAATGAATTCTTAATAGTAAGAGACAAATTGCAAACAAAGCAGTAATGTCTGCTTGTTATAGCAACAATTAGATATGAATCATAGCTTTGTAGCACATTGCCTAGCTTATAAGTAGTCAATATATAATATGTTTTATCAAAATATATTTAACTGACTGAATTTTGGTCCTAGATTTTTTTTTTAATTGATTTTTTACAGAGAGGAAGGGAGAGGGATAGAGATTAGAAACATTGATCAGAGAGAAACATCTGTCAGCTGCCTCCTGCACACCTTCTACTGGGGATGTGCCCGCAACCAAGGTATATGCCCTTGACCGGAACCGAACCTGGGACCCTTCAGTCCACAGGCCGACCCTCTATCCACTGAGCCAAACCGGTTAGGGCCCTAAGTTTTTTTCTATACAAATTAATTCTAACTTCAGCCATAAATGTCTTTGACTTGCTACATTGATGGATATGACCAGATCTGTAGGCCCTCACGATATCAGGGTAGCCCTATTGAGTAGGTGATACTGCTATTGCTGCTGTTGTCAAACTGCCTTGTGGTAAGGTAGTAGGAGGCACCTCTAAGTCAGTTCATCTGTAAATTAGTGATAAAAATTCTACTTTTTGGGGTTGTGAGGACTGGAAGATAAGCTAACCAGGAGCCTAGCCATAAGACCAACTATTCAGAAATGTGACTATTATTATTTTACTGTACTGTTGAATTACATTATTCCTTTGGTTTAGACTCTCTACATATACACTGAGTGGCCAGATTATTATGATCTCTGAATGCATAATAATCTGACCACTCAGTGTATATCCTATATAATAAAAGGCTAATATGCAAATTGTCCCCTCGACCAGAGTTCAACCAGCAGGTAGGTCGGCCAACTGCCCATGTCCCCTCCCCCTGGCCAGGCTGGCCGGACCCTACCCATGCACAAATTCATGCACCGGGCCTCTAATATATATATACTAGAAGCCCGGTGCATGAAATTCGTGCACAGAGGGGGGTTGTCCCTCAGCCCAGCCTGTACCCTCTCCAATATGGGACCCACTGGGATCGGGCCTAAACGGGCAGTCGGACATCCCTCTCACAATCCAGGACTGCTGGCTCCCAACTGCTTGCCTGCCTGCCTTCCTGATTGCCCCTAACCACTTCTGCCTGCCAGCCTGATCACCCCCTAACCACTCTGCTGCCAGCCTGTTTGCCCCCAACTTCCCTTCTGTGCCGGCCTGGTCACCCCTAACTGCCCTGTCCTGCAGGGTTGATCACCTCCAACTGCCCTTCCTTGAAGGCCTGGTCCTTCTCAACTGCCCTCCCTTGCAGGCCGGGTGCCTCCCAACTGCCCTCTCCTGCTGGCCATCTTGTGGTGGCCATCTTGTGTCCACATGGGGGCAGCTATATTGTGTGTTGCAGTGATGATCAATCTACATATTACTCTTTTATTAGATAGGATAGAGGCCTGGTACAGGGGTGGGGGCCAGCTGGTTTGCCCTGAAGGGTGTCCCGGATCAGGTGGGGATTCCCTTGGGGCCTGGGGCGGCCTGAGCGAGGGGCCTGTGGTGGTTTTCAGGCTGGCCATGCCCCCTGGCAACCCAAGAGGAGGCCCTGGTATCTGGAATTTATTTTCCTTCTACAATTGAAACTTTGTAGCCTGGAGCGGAGCCAAGCCTGGGGCTCCCTCTGAGGCTGACAGCCATTTGTGTTGGGGTTATAATTGAAACTTTGTTGCCTTAAGCGGGTGGGCCCGGCCAGGGTGTGCAGAAAGCTTTGCTTCCCCTGTTGCCGGCGGCAACCCGGGCCTGCTCTCTCAAGCTCCATCCTGCCGCCATTTGTTTGAATTTGTTTACTTTCTATAATTGAAACTTTGTAGCTTGAGTGGAGGCTTAGGCCTGGCAAGGGCAGGCGGAAGGAAACCTTGCTCTCTGTGGCTGTAGCCATCTTGGTTTGGGTTAATTTGCATACTCACTCTGATTGGATGGTGGACGTGGCTTGTGGGTGTGTCGGAGGTATGGTCAATTTGCATATTTGTCTATTATTGGGTAGGATTAGAGACTGAGTGGCCAGATTATTATGCGTTCAGAGATCATAATAATCTGGCCACTCTGTATATCCCTTGTCTGTGCCTGAAATGTAAAAGATTTAGGAAGGAAGTGTTAACATAAAAAACCATTAAAACCTGTAAAGAATTTTTGTGAGTTTATTTGAGCCAATCTGTCAACAATTGCCAGGAAGCAGAACCTCAATGAATTGAGATAATGCTCTGGAGAATGGCAGGTTACATCTGTATTTATACATTGCAATCAAAGGAAGGGACCTAGGTGGGTTACATGAAATCCATTGGTGATGACTAGAGAGGCAGGAGAAAGCAAAGCAGGGAAACCCCTAGGAATGGATAAAAAGTAAAATGATAGACACACTAGAAGCCCGGTGCACGAAATTCGTGCACGGCGGGGGGTTGTCCCTCAGCCCAGCCTGTACCCTCTCCAATCTGGGACTCCTGGAGCGATGTCCGACTGCCCGTTTAGGCCCGATCCCGGATCGGGCCTAAACGGGCAGTCGGACATCCCTCTCTCAATCCAGGACTGCTGGCTCCCAACTGCTTGCCTGCCTGCCTTCCTGATTGCCCCTAACCGCTTCTGCCTGCCAGCCTGATCACCCCCTAACCACTCCGCTGCCAGCCTGGTTGATGCTTAACTGCTCCCCTGCCAGCCTGTTTGCCCCCAACTTCCCTCCTCTGCCAGCCTGGTCATCCCTAACTGCCCTCTCCTGCAGGGTTGATCACCTCCAACTGCCCTCCCTTGCAAGCCTGGTCCCTCTCAACTGCCCTCCCTTGCAGGCCTGGTCCCTCACAACTGCCCTCCCTTGCAGGCTGGGTGCCTCCCAACTGCCCTCTCCTGCTGGCCATCTTGTAGTGGCCATCTTGTGTCCACATGGGGGCAGGATCTTTGACCACATGGGGGCAGCTATATTGTGTGTTGCAGTGATGATCAATCTGCATATTACTCTTTTATTAGATAGGATAGAAGCCTGGTACAGGGGTGGGGGCCAGCTTGTTTGCCCTGAAGGGTGTCACAGATAAGGGTGGGGGTTCCCTTGGGGTGTGGGGCGGCCTGAGCGAGGGGCCTATGGTGGTTTGCAGGCTGGCCATGCCCCCTGGCAACCCAAGGGGAGGCCCTGGTATCTGGAATTTATTTTCCTTCTACAATTGAAACTTTGTAGCCTTAAGCGGGTGAGCCGGGCCAGGGTGTGCGGAAAGCTTTGCTTCCCCTGTTGCCGCCGGCAACCCTGGCCTCCTGCTCTCTCAAGCTCCATTCTGCCGCCATTTGTTTGAATTTGTTTACCTTCTAGAATTGAAACTTTGTAGCTTGAGTGGAGGCTTAGGCCTGCAACAGCTATGGAAAGCTTGTCTTGCTCTGTTACCTGGGAAACCTTGCTCTCTGTGGCTGTAGCCATCTTGGATTGGGGTTAATTTGCATACTCACCCTGATTGGTTGGTGGGCGTGGCTTGGCTGGTGGGCGTGGCTTATGTAGCGGAGTGATGGTTAATTTGCATATTACCATTTTATTAGAGAGGATACTTAGGTGGGTGCAGGAACAATTAACATGATAATGAAGGAATTTGTGGTATCTGTCCTGGCACCCAGCACTTTAGGTTGTGCCCCAAGGGGTCCAGAAAAAGGGAAGTTACAAGTTACCCAGACATTTCAAAGGGTATGTTATTACAGATGCAAAAAGACAGATAGGCTCAGTTAAGGTAAAGGTTGACCTTGTCAGTGAAGATACCAGCCTAGGATGTAACTACCCACCATAACTGCTTTTAGTTAAAGTTTAATTTCAGACCATTCTTTGTGGTTACTTTAGGTCTCTGAGTTTGCAGGACTGCCAAACTCAGGTTAGCTTGTCAGGTTAGCATGTGGCCCCTTTCATCCACAGAAGTATATTCTGGAATCTTTTAATATTTGAATTTTTTAAAAGAACCAATTAAATGATATAAAAGTAATAGCTAGTAATAGCAGTTACTCTGTGCATGGTATTGTTTTGAGCGCTGTTATATTTATTGACTCATTTTATCCACACAGCAGTTTTCTGAAATGGGCATTAATATTATCCCATTCATTTTACAGTTGAATCCAGATGGAAAAACCTGCTTTAGGAAGGGAATCTTAGCATATTCACCTTAAGGATATTCACAGTAGCCTATCTGAATTAAGTTTGGTAGATAGGAAGGATCCAAGCAGGAGACTATTAGCTAGACTCCCCTAAATCCCATTGTTTCTGGGTTGCCTAGCAGGAATTTGGCCAGGAGTGTGTTTCACTCTTTTCTCAGCTACCTGTGAATTGCCTATCTCCTCTTCAAAATCCCAGACCCATGCCCCCTTTTCTCCTTTGTCCATATAGTATGTAAGTCTCTACAGCCCAGTTTGTTTCCAGACTCATTATTATGACACCCCTGATATAAATGTTAACGTAAAAAACATTTAGCTTAGCCCCCACAATATGGATAACCTAATATGCTAGCAAAGGCTGTTGGAAAAAAGAATCACTTTTCAGTTGTTGTCATGGCTAAGTCAGGCACTTCCAGTGCTAAGTATTTGTATCTCTAAGGGCTTTGTTCACAGCTGACCTATAATTCTTCAGTGTAGTATATCTTCCTCTTTCCTCCTCCACTCCTGCCCCTCTGTCCTCCTCCCCTCCACTCCCTTCTGCTCCCAGTTTCTCTTTTCTCTTTCTCTCCTTCCTTTTTTGAGGATAGTGCCTGCCAAAATTGGGAGTAGTTAGTGAGTAATCCAGTGACTCATGGTTTCAGGTGTTAAAACTATCTTCCTGCTGAAGCTGTGGGTTAGTTTTTTTTGGAAGCTGCGGACTGGGTTCTGTCAGCTGAGCTCTTGCAGGGGAGCCATGCACTGGAAGGACATAGCCCAGGTAGGAAAGAAGTCCGATTAAAGCCTGGTTTATTTCTTTAGTTACTGGGTAGAGAAAACAACTCACATCTCAACTGATCATTTGTAAATAATTGTATTAAAAGTGTGTTCGTTTTTTTTGTTTGTTTGGGTTTTTTTGTTTGTTTTTTTCCAGTTCTAAAGATTCTAATCTCTTGCCCTAACCGGTTTGGCTCAGTGGATAGAGGGTTGGCCTGTGGACTGAAGTGTCCCAGGTTCGGTTCCGGTCAAGGGCATGTACCTTGGTTGCGGGCACATCCCCAGTGGGGGGGAGGGGGTGCAGGAGGCAGCTGATAGATGATTCTCTCTGATCGATGTTTCTAATCTCTATCCCTCTCCCTTCCTCTCTGTAAAAAACTAATAATACACACACATATATATATATATATATATATATATATATATATATATATTAAAGATTCTAATCTCAAAGCCATCTTTTCACCAGTATAGTTAATTTTTATCCTCCCAGAGTAATAGTTAAACTTGATTTCCATATCTGTATTTCTTTAGACAACAGATTACATATAAGTTGATATTCAAATGAATAACAACCTAAGAAAACTAAACCATACCTACGCTGGTAGTCTTGGATCAAATTATATTTCGTATTTGCTTCCCTTTTATATTGTGGTAGATTTTGAGCTATTAAACATAAGTACATAGTCAGGGTCATATTATCTTTTATCAGTGGAAGTAGGGTTCTTGGGGTACCGCTGAAATAAACATTTCCGGAGGCCCTCACGAGAGGGTGTAATATGATAGAAAGTTTTATTTCCTTGGAATTATACCCCTTGGTTTCCAAAGTCCCATTTCTCTTAGTTCAGTCATAGAAGAAGTATAGCTGGGGTTTCAGTAAAGCTAGAAGCAAAGCCAGTGTCTAGAGTTTCCTTTCCATGTTGGAGCCAGGCTAACTGCAGTCTATTAGTCCATTGTGTATGGGGTCCACATGGCCATGGACCATGTGGGGGAATGCAGGGGAGCAGGAACAAAAGAGCCCCATAAGCCCAGAGTCACAGGAGTCCCAAAGAGCCAAGAGCACAAGAGAGCAAGTTTCTTTGTTCAGGGAATTAAGTATCCAAATTTTGCTTGCAGTTGCCATCCCCATTCTGGCCAACTATCTCTGTCCCCAGATGTGATTGAGAGTCAAGTATCTTCCCTATGTCATCCCAACTTTACTGGGCATGCGCCTATCTTCCCTTTGTCCAATCCCCTTCCCCCAGTGTTTTGTGGGGAACATGACTATAATACCTGGCCTTCCCTTTGCTCCTTTCCTATCCTATATAATAAAAGGCTAATATGCAAATCGACGAACGGCAGAACGACTGGTCACTATGATGTGCACGGACCACCGGGGGAGACGCTCAACACAGGAGCTGCCCCCTGGTGGTCAGTGTGCTCCCACAGGGAGCGGGGCTCACAGCTGGCAAGCACTAAGGACCCACCCCTAAGCACTAAGCCGGGTGCCCGGCTCTGTGGCAGTGCTAAAGACCCCTCGAGGGATGTCCACCGAGGGGTCCCGGGCTGGGAGAGGGCGCAGGCCGTGCCGAGGGGAACCCCCCTCCCCCCAGTATACCGGGCCTCTAGTTATTAATAACTAGTTAATTACAATGGTATCAATATTACATACTGTAATTATGGGATCTGAAATCCCATTCAGAAAGAAAATCACACAGTGGGAACCCTGTACAACCTAAGAGAGTGAACCTAAGGCACTGAAGAGTTGAAACTCTTGGCAACTTGATTATCTGGATGCTGGTCTTTTCACTGCTAGTTAGCATGTACCTAAAAGATGAATAGGGCAGATGGAGGAAGCGATACAAAACAGTTATTGTAAAAAAAGAGAGAGAAGAAATAAAAAGGAAAAAAAATAGTTATTGCACTAGCCCCTAACTATTCTGGATGGTGTGTTTTTTTATTAGTGGAGTATAATGTCATTTTATTACTCATTTTGGTTTTAAATTATCTTTTAATTTTATTTAAAGGCACAATATTTCTTTTGTGTTCATCTAGAAAGAAAATAATATTGTTTTATTCACATCAATAGTAATATATTGAATTCATTAATGAACTCAGTGTGTTTTAGAGTTAGAGATCAGAATAAATTCTGTTCAGAAGGCAAACTGAGGAGATACAACCAAGATGAAAAAAAGAGAATGCATGTCTGGACTGGCAAGTTAATTATTAGCATTTTATGAACATTTCAGAATTGGTATATTATTGTCATCATAAAAATGTAATTCAACCTTTTTTAATGTGAGAGTAACCTATATACAGTTCTTGCTAGCAGATTGCTGATGATGACAGATTAGGGATGGGAAGCAAGGAAAAGGGTGTGCTCTCAAGTCTCCGAGATGGTAAATTTGTAATTTGACATGCTTACTGGGAATTTTTATTACCTGGAGTGTTTATTTAATTATGTATTTCTGTTAATGTTCAATAGAGAACAGTTTCTAAAACCTTTCTGCATAGGCCCTACTCTAATTCACCACCACAAGCCATATCCAGTGGCACCTTCTTAAAAGACTTTTTTCTCCTGAGTTAGATAAACTAACCTATCCCCTGCTTTGGCTAACAGTTTTGAAGTATGATCATTTAAGTTTTCAGATCTGAGCAGCTTGTCTTTTTCTTCAACTCTTTTTCATGGTTGCTTACCTGTATGAAAGTATAGTCATTGTGTGTGTGTTTTGGAGTCTCTTGCCTAATAAAAATTGTTTCCTGGTTAGAACTCATAGAATTTGGCCTCCAAAAGGTCTGAACTTAGTCACTGACTTTTTAAATTATTTACCTTACTGTCCCTGTCTCTAATGTTCACATAATGTTGACCAAGTTTATCACAGTTGCTTGTGTCTTGGAATTTTAACTCTCAAGAGTGTACACATTCATCCTTACCACTTTCAGCCGTACCTTCTCAATCTTACCTGCACCTGTCTCCAGCTACCAATAAGTGTCCCTATTAGAATGGAGAGAATGATTCTATTGCCCATGACATGATTTGGACCGCCCCCCCCCCCAAAAAAAATAAATAAATAAAAATACTGTGATAAAAATTGGATTTTTATATCTAGCCAGTAAAATACTTGTTCTCACCAACATTTTCAGATGACCGTAATCTTAGAACATGGGTTGGAATTACTGTGATGTCTGAATACTAAAATGATTTTTATATAATTAAATTGAAATGCAGATGTATCTTGTTTTACATAGATATGCTTGTAAACAAAAGTATGTGTGAAGAATGTAAATTAACTTATGCCCACTAAGGAGCTTTGTTATTTCAAGATATACCGTACTAAAAAAAAAAAAAAAAAAAGATATACCATACTAAATCCTCTAACAAAGGAAAAATACCCCAGTTTACATCTTGTGTAAATCTTTTTTCTTTTATCTGTTTTGCTTAAAGCAAAGTATACTTGATTGGCCTGTTGATTCTGGAAAAGTAGTCTTCTTTGGGGCTCCTTTTAACATCCACTTTTTGCTTTGATGCTAGATCGAGCGGTTGGAAGTAAGCAGCCTCGCCCAGACTTCCAGTGCAGTGGCCTCCAGCACTGATGGCAGCATCCACACAGACTCTGTGGATGGAACACCAGACCCTCAGCGTACAAAGGCTGCTATCGCTCACCTGCAGCAGAAGATCCTGAAGCTCACAGAACAAATCAAGATTGCACAAACAGCCCGGGATGACAACGTTGCTGAGTATTTGAAGCTTGCCAACAGCGCAGATAAGCAGCAGGCTGCCCGCATCAAGCAGGTCTTTGAGAAGAAGAACCAGAAATCTGCCCAAACCATCCTCCAGCTACAAAAGAAGCTTGAGCACTACCACAGGAAGCTCAGAGAAGTGGAGCAGAATGGGATCCCCCGGCAGCCAAAGGATGTCTTCAGGGACATGCACCAGGGTTTGAAGGATGTGGGAGCGAAGGTGACTGGCTTCAGTGAAGGTGTGGTAGACAGTGTCAAAGGTGGACTTTCCAGCTTCTCCCAGGCAACTCATTCAGCAGCAGGGGCAGTGGTCTCAAAGCCCAGAGAGATCGCTTCATTAATTCGGAATAAATTTGGCAGTGCAGACAACATCCCTAACCTGAAGGACTCTTTAGAAGAAGGACAGGTGGATGATGGGAAGGCTTTGGGAGTGATTTCAAACTTTCAGTCGAGCCCAAAATATGGTAGTGAAGAAGATTGTTCTAGTGCCACTTCAGGCTCAGTAGGAGCCAACAGCACCACTGGAGGCATCGCTATAGGAGCATCTAGCTCCAAAACAAACACTCTGGACATGCAGAGCTCAGGATTTGATGCACTATTACATGAGATCCAGGAGATCCGAGAAACCCAGGCCAGGCTAGAGGAATCCTTTGAGACCCTCAAGGAACATTATCAGAGGGACTATTCATTAATAATGCAGGCCTTGCAGGAAGAGCGATATAGGTAAGTTAATATGGAATTAAAATCCGAAATTAAGTTTGGGGTTCCCTTTTCTTTGGCTTTTGTCGGGGGGGCTGGCTTTTAAAGATCTTTAGTAGACTGTCTTTCTCTGGAATGTCCAGAGCACTTTAGATATGTAATATGATGTCTGCATGAGTTCCTATCATAGAATGCAAATGACAGACACAGCAAAATTAAATAACTCCCAAGGTTACACACCAGTGAAGCATTGCAGTTGACAGGTGATGATTACTGTAGCTCTCCAGTCTTCCATTCTAGTTTAAGACTTTCAAATGAACCCCAAGGTTTCTGAGGCATTTCACTTATTCATTTATAATTGCAGAATCACAAGTCATTGCAGCCTGTATGTATACTACATTGAATTCAAAAGATTTGTTATAACCCCCAACTCTGTATAAATCAAAGACATAGCCCGTCCAAAATGTAATGAACCTGTAGCTATTGGGGCTTAAACACATTTATCTAAGCAGTTGGTGTAGAAAGATTAGACTGGAAATAAATTCAGATAAGCATGTCTGTTACCTTTACTATGAATTGGCAAACATTTGAATGGGAATGAACTTAAACATGTGAAATGGTTCTGCAATAGTTAGAGAATTCTCAGAGGGCTAAATGCTTTGAGTTATAATCTGTGCTAAAGGTAGAAGCTAATAGCTTTTTTGTTTCATATTACACTCTATATTCATATTAGACCATTCTTCAAATTGTGTGTCTTTTCCTCTTGTTTCCATCACATGCAGATAGAAAATAATGTCCACCTTGTAGTACTTAATCAGATCCAAAGTTTGTCAACCAGAGACAAGCCACCTCACTGATACTGATTAAGAGCTAATCTCATGGGAGCCACAGGTTGGGTTAGGCCTTGAAAGATGTTTGTTCTGGTTTTGTTCCAGTTTCTAATGAGAAGGAATCCTCATAATTCTACTATATCAAGGGTTGAACAGGCAATCTTTTAAGGTCCCTTTCACCTCTTTTTTTTTAAGTGATTTTTTTTAAAGTTTGCTTTTATGAGATAATCTCAGGGCCTGAATAAATTATTCATGTGAATCAGTAAGATGAGTGAAGAGTTGCAGCAGCAAACTCTTTCACATGGTGAAAACGCTAGTCAGTAATTCAGTCCTGTCTGTTATCTTCACTCTTCCATCCTTTAATTCAAACTTAAGACTTTGTGAGGAAAGGAAACAAAAGTAGAGGAGAGGGCAGGGGAGGGGAGGGGAGGGAGGGAAAGAGAAAAGAAGTTCTAAAAGCAAATACATTACCATTCTTAATTCATTGTTTTATGTATTCTTTAATATACTTAGAAGACAATATCTAAAGCAATGAGCAATCTTAACAAATATTCAAGTACACTCAAAATAAAACACCTGGTCCTTTGTACCATATTATATTTAAGTCTTAACATTCAAATTCTTGTTCTGCCACTTACTAATCTTGAAAATTGGGCAAGTTTCTTAACGTTCCTAAGTTCTAGTTTCCACATCTCTAACATGGGAAAAATAATAGTCCTTCATAAGGTTACTGTGACATTTAAATGAAATAATTTATGTAAAGCACATAGCTTGGTGCCTGGCCCAGTAAGTACTTTGTTGATGTTAAGTAGCAGCTGCCACTGCTGCTATTAAAATATACCCCTTTGAACCATGGAGACCTGGGTGTTCCATAGTTAGTTGCTCAAAAAACCAACTGCCTGCTTTGACCCTTTTATTTTAAATGGATAGCAAAACATTCCAGTTTTTAAATTCTTCCAGAGTTTAAAAATTCATATAGAGTTGTTACGTCTTCAAGTCAGATGTAGGCCAATGTGAGAAAATCAGAGAGGAAAAACAGGTCTCCCAAGACCCACCTGTGTATACATTTAAAATAATTCAGAGACAGGATAGAACTTTAGCTCCATCCCCAGTCTACCTCTTTCCTAGACAAAAAGCTAAGCCTCTGGGAGAGTAGAAATAGAAATTAGAAGAGAGAGACTCCTGCAGGCTTGTCTTTTTGTCTGGGAAGGAAGTAGCCTAGGGATGAACTCAAGGAACACTTTTCTAACCAAGAACCAATTAATGCGCACATGGCTGCTCTAGATGCATTTCTGGTTATTTTCAATGCTTTCGTTTATTTTACTGACTAGAGGCCCGGTGAACAAAATTCATGCACTTGGGGGGTCCTTCATCCCAGCCTGCACCCTCTCACAGTCCGGGAGCACTCGGGGGATGTCCAACTGACGGCTTAGACCCACTCCCCTAAGCCGTCAGTTGGACATACTTAGCACTACTGCTGTGCTCACCAGCTGTGAGCCCGGCTTCTGGCTGAGTGGCGCTCCCCCTGTGGGAGCACACTGACCACAAGGGGGAAGCTCCTGCATAGAGCATCTTCCCCCTGGTGGTCAGTGCAAGTCATAGCAACTGGTTCTGCCATTCGATTGATTTGCATATTGGCCTTTTATTATATAGGACTAGAGGCCTGGTGCACAAAATTCGTGCGAGAGTAGGCCATCATTCCCCTGGCTGCTGGCACCAGCTTCCCTCTGGCACCCGGGACCTGGGCTTCCCTCCAGCCGCTGGCAGGCACCCGGGACCCAGGCTTCCCTTGCAGCCCCGGCTTCGTCCAGAAGGTCATCTGGAAGGATGTCAGGTCTAATTAGCATATTACGCTTTTATTATTATAGACTAGAGGCCCGGTGCACGAAATTCGTGCACTGAGGGGGGTGCCCCTCAGCCCAATCTGCACCCTCTTCAATCTGGGACCCCTCAGGGGATGTCCAACTTCCAGCAGTTGGACATACCTCTCACAATCCGGAACCACTGGCTCCTAACCACTCACCTGCTTGCCTGCCTGATTGCCCCTAACCCCACTGCCTGCCTGCCTGCTCACCCCTACCTTGATCTCCTGCCAGCCTGATTGCCCCTACCTTGCCCTCCCCTATAAGCCTGATCACCTCACACTGCCTGTGCCTTGGCCCCCAGTCTGGCCTCCCTCTGGAGGCACCACCCCCATAACCCCAATGCTGCTGCCACTGCTGGCCTGAGCCTCAGCGCTTCGCAGCTGATAATGGCTGCCTGAGCCTCGGCCCTTGTAGACACTGTGGCTTTGTCTGGAAGGATGTCTGGAAGACAACCACTCTAATTAGCATATTACCCTTTTATTAGTATAGATTATCACAGTTGACAGGAGGAAGGTCATACACAGAATTGCTGCTTATTATTTTAAGAGATGGGGAGGAAGACACTATCACTGACAGCATTTGCTAAACTCCTGTGATACGCATAATGCTAGGTGCTTTACATATATTTGCTAATCCTCACAATAGCCCTGCAGGTGTATTATCCTTATTTTACAAATAAGGATATTGGCCCCAGTGCGGTTTTAAAATTTGTCAGAGGTAGGTCACTTGGTAAGTGGTAAAGTCAGGAATCAAACCCAGTTTTATCTGATTCCAAAGCCAGCATTTTTTCCACATCAGGCCAGTTCTTTTGTTTTGTTTTCCAAGCTTAAACCTAAAACCTCTATAATTAAAAGACTACTTTTATAGTCTAGCTCTAAGAAACCTGGACTTCATTGGCAATGGGTATTGGACCTTTCCCAGGTTTCACTAAAGGTTGAGTCACTATTTTTAACATATTTTGGAAAATTCTGTAAATGCATAAGCTCTGGAAAGTTTTCTCAAGCTAATACAACAGTGTAGATATGTACTAGAGGAATATATTAAGAAACCCTCATTCCCATCATTATTTCCCCTTTTCAGAGTTCCTTCTCAATGTTACTTAATGTGCTTCCCATTGCTCTCTACCCCAGTGACTAGTGCCAAGTCAGGATTTTTGCTCAAGATCATCTACTTACTCTGGAAAAATCAGAAGCATCAAGGAGCCTGTAGAGTACAGTGTGTCTGTGTCTGTCTCTGTCTCTCTCTGTCTCTCTCTCTTTCTCTCTCTCTCCAACCATGTAATTGTGCCATGACTGAATAGTACTTTAGCCACCCACATGCACTTAGTCCTGGAAGCCATTGTAGCAGAGCTTGGATCTAAACTCCACTCCAACTTTTGACTAGTAGTTTAGACTTTGAGCTTTGCATTGGGCACTCAGATATGAGTGAGATTACCTACTTTTGGAAAGGAAGGAGACAAGGTTTAGACAGGTTTTTAGTGATGGGATCTGTACTGACTTAAGATTCTTCTTGTCTTGCTAGTAGTCTTTTCATTCCATTTAAGTATTATTGTAGATCTGTTAGTAGCAATGGAGTATTCATTTAGTACTTCAGAGATAAATGGAGCCCTTAGATATTTAGTTTAATCTTGTTCTACACATGAGTACAGTGAGGCCTAGAAAGATAAAGTGACTTTTGCCAGGTCACACAGTAAAATGGTTTAACTTATATTTAATTTGCTGTTTAAAAACTGGAGGACCAGTCCTATTTTCTTAGTGAGTATAATATATTAATGAGTTACTATAGGAAAAAATTCAGCTGTGGCAAAATCCGTTGAAAACAGGGGAGAACTAGGAAAACAACTTACAGACAGTTTTACAGGTTCCTTTTGTAGTTTTTCCCTAGGGAACCTGGCGCAGAATCCTACTCATCTACTGCCTGTATAAAGCAATATCATGTAGGGCAGGGATGTTGATGAAAGCATCTATTTTAAGGGGATTATTGTGCTTTAGAAATTGGCTTCTGAAATTGTATTAAGCCCAGAGATATTTTAAATTGCACTGAGTCATAAGAACAAAAATACAGAAGGAGGCAGTCACCATTAGCAGTCATCACTTGCAGTAGAACAGTCAGTAACTAGGCTAACCCAATTAGGTACAGGCCATTGAAGTTCTAACTAAACAAATTGTTGTTTAAATATAATTTTACTTAAAATAAAGTAATTATCACTGGACATAAGACAGATATAACTATGTTAGCCCCTTTATTCCAGGTTTTAGTCCTGTTTGTCATCTAGTAAATTGATCAGAGAATCTCCAGAAGATACGTGGCCAACAAGTTTGAAATAGAAACTGAGAATATTGGATCAAATTAGCTCTTTGTTTCTAAGAGAGAAAAAAAAAAGCCTAATTGGGAGATGCTCTTAGGAAGGATAAGACCTTTCATAAAAGAAATTTACAGATAAGCTCCTCCCAGTTTAGCCACTGGAAAAGTAATGGAGGAAAAATGGGGAGGAAGTTTAGGGAAGAAAGGGAGAGGAGATAAATTACTTCATTAATAAATTGAGGTTGGAGGAGGACCTTATTTAGCTCATCTAAGCCTCAGTTTCCTCTACAAAAACAAGATGATGATATCTATTGTACATGTTGTTGAGATTATTAAATGAGGTATGGTCTGGGGTGTACCAGGATGTTAGAAAACTGTCATTACCAAGTCTGAATTACCCAGAAAGCCCTTCTAGCTTTTATTTATTCCCTATATACTTTAGGCATCTGCTGTCTCTTGTCTATAAGACAAATGCACTGCCCTTAAAGTTTGGGGACTGGTTCTGTACTTTTTCCTTACCTTTTTCTTAAAATTTATTTATTTACTAGAGGCCTGGTGCATGGATTCGTGCACTGGTAGGGTCCCTCAGCCTGGCCTGCACCCTCTTGCAATCCAGGATCCCTTGGGGGATGTTGGAGAGCTGGTTTCAGCCCGATCCCCGCAGGCCAGGCCAAGGGACCTGCGCTTAGCCTTTTACTTTTATATATAGAGACTAGAGGCCTGGTGCACGAAAATCGTGCATGTGGGGGTGTCCCTCAGCCCAGCCTGCACCCTCTCCAATCTGGGATCCCTCGGGGGATGTCCTAAACCAGCAGTCAGACAGCCCTTTCACAATCCAGGACTGCTGGCTCCTAACCACTTGCCTGCCTGCCTGCTTGATTGTCCCGAACTGCTTCTGCCTGCCAGCCTGATTGCCCCCTAACTACTCCCTTGCTGGCCTGATTGACAACTAATTGCTCCCCTGCCAACCCAATCGCCCCGCAACTGCCCTCCCCTGTCAGTCTGATCTTGTCCCCAACTGCCCTCCCCTGCCGGCCTGGTAGCCCCAACTGCCCTCCCCTGCCGGCCTGGTCACCCCTAACTGCCCTCCCCTGCCAGCCCAATCGCCCCCAACTGCCCTCCCCTGCTTGCCCCATCGCCCCCAACTGCCCTCCCCTGCCGGCCCGATCGCCTCCAACTACCCTCCCCTGCCTGCCCAATGGCCCCCAGCTGCCCTCCCCTGTCAATCTGATCTTGTCCCCAACTGCCCTCCCCTGCCGGCCTGGTCACCCCTAACTGCCTTCCCCTGCCAGCCCGATTGCCCACAACTGCCCTCCCCTGCTTGCCCGATCGCCCCCAACTGCCCTCCCCTTGCCGGCCTGATTGCCCCCAATGGCCCTCCCCTGCCACCCTGGTCACCCCCAACTGCCCTCCCCTGCTGGCCCGTTCACCCCCAACTGCCCTCCCCTGCCAGCCTGATCACCCATAACTGTCCTCCCCTTCTGGCCATCTTGTGGCGGCCATCTTGTGACAACGTGGGGGGGCGGCCTTCTTGTGATGTCATGGGGGTGTCGCGTGAGAGCCAACTATGCTTTTATTAGTATAGATTAGAGGCCTGGTACACAGATTCGTGCACTGGTGGGGTCCCTCGGCCTGGCCTGCACCCTCTCACAATCCAGGACCCCTCAGGAGATGTCGGAGAGCCGGTTTTAGCCCGATCTCCGTAGGCCAGGCCAAGGGACTCCACCGGTGCATGAATCTGTGCACCGGGCCTCTAGTATGCATATAAAATATTTGGTTAATCTTTTCCTGCCATTCATCAGTCTGTTCCATGTTTCCATGCCTGTGGTTTCCACTCCTGCGTTGAGTGTCTGCCCCCTGGTGGTCAGTGCGTGTCATAGCTAATGGTTGGTCGACCGGTCGCTTAGGCTTTAATACATATAGACTAGAGGCCCGGTGCATGGATTCATGCACCAGTGGGGTCCCTCGGCCTGGCCTGCAGGGATCGGGCCGAAACTGGCTCTCCGACATCCCCTGAGGAGTCCCAGATTGTGAGAGGGCACAGGCCAGGCTAAGGGACCCCACCGGTGCACAATCGGGACCGGGGAGGAACTGCGGGAGGGCTCCAGAGCGTGTCTAGCCCATCTTGCCCAGTCCTAATCTGCCGGATTTCAGCAGCAAGCTAGTCTACCATTCGAAGCATCTGCCCCCTGGTGGTCAGCACACGTCATAGTGAGCAATCGAACTCCGGTCTCCTTGTCAAATTCCCCAGGGTACACTTTGCATATTAGCCTTTTATACACACACACACACACACACACACACACACACACACACATACACACACTAGTACTAGTGGCCCCGTACATGAAATTCGTGCACATTAAAAGGGAATTAATTAGAGGAAATATTTTAATATTGCTGTTTGCCCTTTCTCTATAATAGAAGTGTCAGAGATGAAAGAAAATTAGTAAAATGTATATGAAAATCTCCCTCCTGTCAGAGTCTGGGGTGCACTGTGGGACCCAGAGTCAAGTCCCCGCCCACCTCAGAATCGCACGAGACCCAGACCCAGCTGGCCCCACTCCCATCAAGCCCCGCAGGGCAGGGAGCGCAGCGGAAGTGGGGGGCATGGCCTCAGGTCCCCTGGTGCCAGGATGGGGGCGTGGCCTCAGGTCACCCGGTGCCTCGGGATGGGTGCAGCCTCAGGTCCCCTGGCCCAGGCACTGGGGCAGGGGGAGCGCCAGGGCGGGGTTGCGCCAGGGCAGGGGGCACAGCCTCAGGTGCCCCGGCACAAGGGCATGAGGGCAAGAGGGTGCAAGGGTGAGATGACCATTTGCATATTAGCCCTTTATTATATAGGATATATATATACATACCATTTTCCCTGCTTTGCCTACCCCCACTCAGCCCTCACCCACCCCTCCCTCTGGCCCTCACCACACCATTGTTTGTATTCATGGTCCATGCATATATATTCTTTGGCTAGTCTCTTCTTTTTCAACTGAAGGCTAGTTCAGCCTCTTTTCAGACTTCAACACAAATGAGGTAACAAAATTTAAGGAGGCAAAATCCACTTTCTGCAATTCAGCCAAGAATATATTCAAGCTCCCACCACATATATCCCATATTCCAAATATGTCTCTTTATTGTGGTCAAACACTAGCAGAAGCTACATCAGATCCCTGGCAAACATTTGGGAAATAATGCAGTAGTTTGCTCCCATAGTTGCTTATCTGTGTCAGCCCTGGGACCTAGTTCTTCCTGTTTCTCTCAAATACCTGCTCTACAAGATTCTTCAGCCATCCAGTCCTAGTGACCTATTTCCCAACTATGGAAGCACCACTGGCTCTCAGAGATGACTCCAAACTTTTGAGCCACACCTAAAGAGTGATACATTAAGTGAAGCATTCCCAACCTGTATACTCACCCAATTTCTCATTCTCAGGAATTTGACCCAAAAGAGCCCTGGCTTATCTTTGATCTAGGAAGGTGACTACTGTGTTGATTAATCCAGTGGATGAAACACTTTTCCAAGATCAGTATTCATTTATGAATTGTTCACCAACAACAAAGCATATTGAAATGTCTATGTTCCCTTTGAGTTGTAATGATTTACAAAGGACCTTTGAGGAAAAAGTATTAAAATGACATTATTAATCTCGTGTTACTTTGTGTTCCACACTGAGTCTTATGAAAAGCACTTGCTAATCAAAATCATATGCTAGTAGGATAAAAATCCCCCTTTTCGCTGTCTTCCTGAAAGTGGCCAAAGGTGACTTCTGAAAATGGCTTGCTATTCATTTGACTCAGAAAACTCTACAATATCATGCAAATCAAGAGGTTCAAATCTTCGTGTTCACTTTAAGAACACTTGTGAAATTGCCCAGGCCATCAGTATATGCATATTCAAAAAGCCACCAAGTATTTGAAGGATGTCACTTTATGGAAGCAATGTGTGCCATTCCGTTGTTACAATGGTGGAGTTGGTAGGTGTGCCCGTGCCAAACAGACAGGACAGAGGGTCAGTGGCCCATAAAGAGTCTGAATTTTTGCTGCACATGCTTAAAAATGGAGAGTAATGCTGAACTTAGGGTTTAGATGTATATTCCCTGGTTATTGAGCACATCCAGGTGAACAAAGCTCCCAAGATGTGACGTAGAACTTAACAGACCTCATTGGTGGATTAACCCATGAGCTCTCTCCCTGTCATATTGAGATGGTCTTACTATGAAAAAGAGCAGAAGAGTAAGTTGCACAGAAGAAAAAGATATTCCAGAAGAAACTGAAGAAACAAAAACTTGTGGCCTGGGAATAAATTCAGCATAAAATAAATAATAATAAAAATTTTCTTGAAAAAAAATCCCTTTTTATTTCCAGATAGCTTTAATTATTATCAGATGAAGGGATTTAATTTAAAAAATCACATATGAAAGGCTGTACACAATTGACCTTTCCTTTTCCCCCCCTAATCTTTAGTGTTATTATTTAATGAAAAGATAGAAGTGTTCTTTATATGAATTCCCTAGGTATCTGGCTTCTCCATTTTAGAATTCAGACCAGAAGTAAACATTAGCAAGTAAAGTAAGTAAAAGAGATTATATTAATAATGGAAGTACTAGTGGGAACAGGAATATGGGTGTTTTCTTACTTTTTGTTCAGATTTTGCATTTGATTAATAGTACAGGAAAAAATGTTTTTTAAAAGCAACAATTGAAAAAATCTACAAACAAAAGGCATGAACCAAATAGTTCAGATCCTAACTGTACCCCATTAACAGGGGAAATTTACTGCATCGTTCTTGGGCTCCCATTTCTTAATTATAAATTGAAGGTACCTCCTCAGGAAGAGGGAGGTGAGGATTAATGTAGAAACATCCTCATGAATCTAAGTTCCTCAGAAGCAGATGCTACACATAAAACGGCACAGAGAGGGTACTTATCATTGTTCTTGTTATTATTGGTTCTAGTGTTTTGATGCTTACAGTGATTAAGTAGATTAGATTGAACCCTAATTCCTCCCCACAGGCACTCCTCCACCCAGAATAATACCACATCATTTTTACTGGGCTGTTTGTGTTAGCATGTTTTTTCACATGTAGGTTGTTATATAAGCCACTCCAAGGCTGATGGCACTGAAAAAAAATGTTTGACTGGAATTGCTGAGCATAATGTATAGGCTTGTGAGGTTGTGAAAAGAGCTGAAAAACAAAACTTCCATGACCTGGGTGAACAAAATAGCCATTAATTTTTTGTCTCTATAAATTTGCCTGTTCTGAACATTTTACATATGTGGAATCATACAATTTGGTCCTTTCCCATTGGCATCTTTCACTTAGCATAGTATTTTCAAGGCTCATCCATATTGTAGCATGCGTCATTACTTCATTTCTTCATTTATATGTGTGTATGTGTGTGTGTGTGTGTATATATACCTACTTGTTCATTGATTTTGAGAGAGAGAGAGAGAGAGAAACAATTTGTTGTTCACTTATTTATGCATTCATTGGTTGATTCTGACCAGAGATTGAACCTGCAACCTTGGCATATCGGGACAATGCTCTAACCAACTGAACTACCTAGCCAGGGCTCATTTAATTTCCTTTCCAAATAATAATTCATTTTATGAATAAACCACATTTTATTTACTCATTTATCGGTTGATGGACATTGGGTTGTTTCCACTTTGGGGCTATTATGAATAATGCTGCTGTGAACATTCATGTACTAGTACAAGTTTTTGTGTGGAAATAAGTTTTCATTTCTCTTTAGTATATACCTGGAGTGGAATCTGGGTCAGAAGTTTAGCTTTTTGAGGAACTGCCACACTTTTCCAAAGCAATTGCATCATGCTATATTTCCACCAGCAATATATCAGGGTTTGAATTTCTCCACATCTTCGCCAACTCTTGTGATTATCTTGTATTTTATTATAGACTAGAGGCCCAATGCACGAAATACTTGCAAGGGGCTCGACCTTCACAGCCCAGGTTTCGTCCAGATGGTCGTCCGGGTCTAATTAGCATATTACACTTTTATTATTATAGATTCATGATCTTTTTACTAGTATTACACTCCATCTCCCTTTGTAGCTGTGTGATTTGGGTCAGCTATAGACCTGACTCAGATGTCTTCCTTATAAAGGGGTTAGCTTATCTGGGCTTCTTGAGTAGTTTAAAAGTGGCATCGCAGTGTAGAGGTTAAAAACTTGGGTTTTAAAGTCAAATAAACCTGCCTAGCTGGTTTGTCTCAGTGGATAGAGCGTCGGCCTGTGGACTGGAGGGTTCTGGGTTTGATTCCGGTCAAGGGCACATGCCTGGGTTGCGGGCTCAATCCCCAGTAGGGGGCATGCAGGAGGCAGCCAATCAGTGATTCTCTCTCATCATTGATGTTTCTACCTCTCTCTCCCTCTCTGAAATCAATACAAATATATATATATATATATATATATATATATATATATATATATATATATATATATATATATATATATTTAAATAAAGTCAAATAAACCTTGATTCAAATCCTTGCTCCCCTACTTAATTTCTGTGTGCCTTGGGCAAGTTACTTTAACTCACCTTTAAAGTGAAGATAATTTCTACTACCTTCTTGGTGTTGTGGAAATGAATTTGCATAGAAAGCACTGAATAGCCCTGATCGGTTTGGTTTGGCTCAGTGGATAGACTGTCGGCCTGCAGATTGAAGGGTCCCAGGTTCGATTCCGGTCAAGGGCATGTACCTCAGTTGCGGGCACATCCCCAGTAGGGAGTGCGCAGGAGGCAGCTGATCGATGTTTCTCTTTCATCAATGTTTCTAGCTCTCTATCCCTCTCCCTTCCTCTGTAAAAAATCAATAAAATATATATATATATTTTTAAAAAAGCACTGAATATACTTACCTGGCAGGGGAGATACCATGATCACGAAGGTGGTTTCCCCAGGATGAGGCTTATCCATTGCACTCCGGGTATGCTGACCCCTGTGATTTCCCCAAATGTGGGAAACTCGACTGCATAATTTGTGGTAGTGGGGGACTGCGTTCATGCTCCCCTTCAAAATAAAAATAAAAATAAATAAATAAATAAATAAATAAATAAATAAATAAAGCACTGAATAAATGGTAGCTCTGCTACTGCTGCTGCTATTTCTTTTTAATCTGTCCTAATGGTATACGTGAACTATGTTTAATATCAAATAAAGATTCCCCCAGCATTCCTGAAAGACTGTATAATTTGTGGGCCAAGAGATTGGGGCAGTAGTTTATAGAACACATGCCAAAGATGTCACATGGGTCTGCTTTCATCAGTATACAGGCTGATTGCTACCACTATGCTCCCCTCCCTGCCACCAACATTAATCTTTAGCTTAGGAGAGTTATTTGCTGACATGCCCATCCTTTTTCTTAAATCCCAAGGAACTGACACATTGGAACACCCGTTTTAAAAAGCCCCTCTCTGATGAGGAGAGAGAATGATGAAAATCATCAAACACTGAAAACACCATAAAACAATGGGCTTAATTTCATAAAAAGACAAAATGTTAATCTTATGGCATTGGGTGAACTTAAAATTTGATAGAAAAATCAATTCCAGAGGTGGCACCTATTTTTGAGCACATGCCCTGGACAGCAGATGAAGTGAAAAGGCAGAGTTACGGAAAATATTGGCCATAGTTACAGACAAAAGGTAGAAATGCTTTTTGATCACCCTGTTCAGTCACTTTAGTAACAGAATTTCAGCATGAAAGGAAGCAATACAGATTCCTATCAAGGATAAAGGAGAATTAAACAGGATTCAGTAATATAGTAAAAGGGTCAAACTATGCCTTTTAAAAAAAAATCTTGTTTCTTATAGGAGGAATGAAGTTCGGGATATTGTTATTTATCATATAATCATTGGAAGAAAAAATGTTGTTGATGCCACAACAGAAAAATTTTCTTAAAACAAAGACAGTTCCTGTAGTTCTTAAAAGTTTGTATGCTATAGATGTGATGAAAAGTAAGGGAAAGGGGAGGGTAGTTTTAAATGTTTGAGTTTGTTCTGGCATTTTTATTTTTTTAATAAGAAGTCCTCTAAGGCTCACATGCTAGTGTTAGGTGTGTGCTTACCTGAGTAGTGCTCGCTAGTTAGTATATACTCCGGTTGGGATGAGCCCTCTGTCTGACAGAGAGGCTTCCATTCTAGTCACCATAAGCTGGGGCTGTGTTTATTCTTTCCTTTCTAGTCTTTTTAAATGTGTAGTCTTCAACCTTTCTCCTACCTATGTAGCTCTTTGTTTGATTCCTGGGACTCCACACACAATTTACCCCAGTCTGTCCTCCTCACCACTAACATATAACCTATTTTCCTAAAACACTGTGTTCATCATGTCACCCTTTCCCCTTTCAGCAATCTGTTTTGGACCCATCTACTGTCTATTCCAGAATCCTCACTCACCTGCCTATCTTTTAAGACCAAACTTCCCTTTTTTCCTCCAACATAGATCCACTATTCCAATTATCCTAATACATTTCTACCTCTTGTCCTTTACCCATGCTCTTTTCTACGTGGAAATTCTGCTCTCGTTCTTTAAACCTGTTCCAGTCCCATGGGTCATTAGATGCCCTGCCCAGGTTCCATCTTTATGTAGAACTAGAGGCCCAGTGCATGATTGAATCATGCACATATAGGGTCCCCTACACGCTTTCGCTTTCAATCATGGGGGAGCTGGGTGCCTGTCCGCTGGTGCACCAGTCCTTTCAGAAGCCTCCAGCGCGGCGAAGGCTTCTGAAAGGACTGGTGCCTGAGCTGACAGGCACCCAGCTCCCACGCTTTTGCTTTCGATTGCGCGGGAGCTGGGTGCCTGGTGCCTGAGCGGACAGGCACCCAGCTCCCACGCTTTTGATGGTCCGCGGCGGGACGTGAGCTCGCTGCCCCAGAGGCCCCTTCTGTGCCGCAGCACAGCCATGGTGCAGACGCTGAGCGCGCGCCGCCACTGGCGACGTGCGCTCAACGTCCCGCCGGCCCAATCGGCCACCCCGAGTCCCACCACCCCCCCCCGCGCCTCCTGGCCAATCGTGGGCATGGCAAAGGTACGGTCAATTTGCATATTTGTCTATTATTAGATAGGATAAGCTCTCTTATATGTAGTCCTAGTGCTAGTCATACAAGGTGAATTAAAATCACCTTGCTCCCAAAGGACTTGTATGCATGCATATTAGCATAACCAATGGACACAGACACTGGGGCTGTGGGGGCTTGCCTGGGGTGGGAATGGCTGGGTGGCAGGGAGGGTGGGGTCAAGCGGGGAAAAAGGAGACATATGTAAAACTTTAGACAATAAATAAATAATAAATAAAATAATAAAATCACCTTGCTCCCAAAGAATCTCATCTCCCTTCATTTTCCCTCAGCTATAGTCACACAGGCCTACGTTCTTTCCCTCAAACCTACGAAGCTTGTTTTCCACCTTGAGAACTTTATACTTGTTATTCCTTCTGCTTTAAGATGTCCCCTACCCCCATCTTCACAGCACTTATTCAAGTTTCAGTTCTCATTGTTGAAGAGTGTTGAACTGGGAAGAGGCCTTCCATCTTAACCAGCCACCAGGTGCTCTGCTGTATACCCCTAGTGATCTTATTTTGATTACTTATCCCTTTCTGCCATCATCTTGGGTTTTCTGCCTCTCCCTCATCTCCTCCACCTCTACTTTAGAATGTAAACTCCTGAGGGCCGGGTTTCTATCTTGCTTACCACAATATTCCCAGTACTTTGAACATACCTGACACACATCAGGCTTTCAGTAAATATGTGTTGACTGAGATGTCCTTGACACTGTGCTTGACCATGGGAACGATGGGCTGTGAATCATGGACATCAAGGTGAGTGACCTGTCCATTGTCAAAATAAGCTACTGGGGACTGCTTGATCAGTTTCCATTTATGTGCTTGTTTATCTTTTGGTGAGACCTGCTTAATTGTACTCGAGTTTTCACTTCTCCCATATGCTGCTCAGAACAGAAAAAGAACTGCCTCATTTATTATAGGTATGCTCAAAGCTAACCAGGGTTGCTGGCATTTCTGCAAATACTGTGTGTGAAGAAGAATGTAGAAGAGTTATGTTGCCACTATCATATGGCCTTGTGATAAACTGCCCATTTTAGGGAAGTGCTGTACCCACTGGGATGCCCTGTTACCCCAGGCCACTCAACTTTTTTGTGCTTTTATTTTATTCCTTTGCAGAATGAGTTTGGGGATTAGAGGTGAATAACACCAGGAAAATACAGAATGCCTAAATTTTTAATTTCCCCCCCCTTTTTAGATGTGAACGATTAGAAGAACAACTAAATGACCTAACAGAGCTCCATCAGAATGAAATCTTGAACTTGAAGCAGGAATTGGCCAGCATGGAAGAGAAAATTGCATATCAGTCCTATGAACGGGCCCGGGACATCCAGGTTAGCATGAAGGATCCAGGTGTAAAAGCAAAAGATTAAAAAAAGTAGAATGATTGTTGCCAATGGCTAGGGGATAGGGGGGATTGTTGTTAAATAGGTATAGAGTTTCAGTTTTACAAGATGAAAAGAGTTATAAGATAGATGATGGTGATGGTTGCACAACAATATGAATGTATTTAATACCACTGAACTTTATACTTAACCCTTTGCACTCGCTTGCTTTTTTCTCGAGCTGCTACCGATGCTAACCGTGTCGAGTCACACTCGACATCCGGGTGCAAAAGGTTAAAAAGTTAAAATGATAAATTTTGTTATGTATATTTTAACACAATAAAAAAAAAGAAAACGGAATGAAATACTGATAATTTTACAACATAGATGAATCTGAAAAACATTGTGTCCAGTTGAAAGAAACCTGTCACAGAAGACACATATTATATTATTCCATTTATATGGAATGTCCAGAATAGGCCAACATAAGGAGACAAAGTAGCTAAGTGGTTGCCTGGGGCTGTGGAAAAGGGAACCGGGAAGTGATAGCTGAGGAGTAGAGGGTTTCTTTTTGGGGTGATGAGAATGTTCTGGAATTTTTATAGTAGTGTACAACATTGTGAATGTACTAAATGTTATTAGATTGTACATTTTAAAATGGTAAATTTTGTGTTAGTTGTATTTTACCATAATAAAAAGAAGTTTAGGGGGGAAAGGTTGGGAGGGTAGAATATCAAAAGAAACCAATATCAGCTATAATATACCTGCTCTTCATTTCTCAAAAATCTATACAATTTGAAGGTGATACGCTTGCTTGGGTTTCTGGGAAATGTTTCTTAGGCTCAAAATAGTCTCAGCCTATGGAAAATCATATGCACTACATCCGTTAGTTACTGCTTGTGCAGACAAGTCTCATGGCCATCTTGCTGATCTTCTTCTGTAGCAAAGGGGGCTTTTGTCCTAGCTGCCAAGTCAAAACCTTTTATAGGTACATTGCTAGGCAGTTTGTGAGAATACCACAAGGCAATCATGTGTAAGGCTCGTAGCAACCCTCTAGTTTATTCTGTGGGAAAATAGAATATTTATCTTTTGCTTATCCAGTTGGGAGGTATTTCTAAGGGAACAGTTGGTAATTTAATGTGAACATCTTGAAATTAGTCTTGGAGAAGGTCCAGGAAACTTGTATTACAGTAGCCTAAAAGAATCAAGAGAATGTCTATATTATTTGCCCAGCTACTGTCTTGTCCAGGCGCCTGGAATTCTGTTTATTTTTTAGTTTTTTCCCCCCAGATGATAGTGCATCAGGAAGTATCCTGTGTCCATTCTCCAGCTAGCTTCAGTCTGAAGTTGCCTGACCTTCACTTCAAATCCTAGGAAACCAGGACCCATTGAAACCAAGATCAGAAAAACCCAGGGTTCCACCAATGCTGAATTTTGGAGGTTATCTGACCTAAGGGAATAGGTTCTATCCTCTGAGTGTTATGGTAAATTTCATAAAAACTCATGGGTGAAGGTCATAGCCTTAAGGGGAGCAGATCACTTGTAATATTTGGTCTAGTATTTGAGCATAGTGTCCTCTCTACATAGATCAGTAAATCTTAAAAAGGGGAAGTACTCTGCTCTGTACTTAAAAGACAGAGCAGAGAGCCCTTTCCACTCATGTCAGGGACTTACTTGACTTAAAAGAACACCTGGTAGGGTGTATCTCCATTGTTATAGTGGAAACATTGGAAATAACCTAAATCTCTCCAGTACGGAACTGGCTGACATATTTATACTATAAAATTACCTGCATCAGTTAAAAAGAATGAGGTGGATTTCTACGTGTTGACATGGAGAGATCGCCAAGACTCATTGTTGAGAGAAAGAGGCAAGTGTGGACAGTCCTATATTATGATAGAAAATAAAAAAATAATTCCATACATTTCCCTAGGCACATATTTGTATACACTTAAAACATAGGTGAAAGGATGAAAACAAACCAAACTGCAGTATTTACTTCAAGAGCAGGGGCTGGAATTGAGGAAAATATCAAGAGAAAGTATGTGTCCTATTTGAATTTTTTTATGGTGAACAAGTAGGTGTGTCTTGTGCAACTTAAATTAATAATTTTTAAATGAAAAAGAAACAAAATTATTAAAAAAAGAAACATTATATATTTGAGATCTTGTCCATAAAATGTTTAACCAAATCTAATTGTATCCACTGCTTCTTGTGAGCCATCCCACAGGAGTGCAATGGAGGACAGTTGAGGTGAATAATAGTCTAGACTCCTTTTGTCACCTTGTATTTAACCCCCTTTACCCTCTTTGTCCTCCCCCTACCGGCTTCTTCTCTGGTAACCACCATTTTGTTGTCTGTATCTATAGGTTTGTTTTGTTTTGCTTTTTGTTTGTTTGCTTTTTGTTTTATATCCCACATATGAATGAAATGATATGGTTTCTTGTTGTTTTCTTTCTGACTTATTTTAATTAGCATAAGACTTTCAAAATCCATCCATCTTGTCATAAATGGCAATATTCCATCATTTGTTTATTAATTCTCACCCAAAGATATTTTTTTATTGGTTTTTAGAGAGTGGAAGGGAGAGGGAGAGTCAGAGAGCAAGAAACATTGTGAGAAAGATACATGGATTGGTTGCCTCCTGCACGTACCTTGACCAGGGCCTGGGGCTCGAGCCTGCAACCGAAGTACATGCCCTTGACAGGATTTGAACCCGCGATCCTTCAGTCCGCAGGCCAACGCTCTATCCACTGAGCCAAACCGGCTAGGGCAATATTTCATCTTTTTATGGCTGAGTATTAGTATTCCATTGTGTGTATATGTATATACCACATCTTCTTTATTCAACCATCTATCAGATACTTGTGTTGTTTGCATGCCTTGGCTCTTGTAAGTAATGCTGCAGTGAACATAGGTATCTATATATCTTTACAAATAAATGTTTTCAGAATTTTCAGGTAGATAACCAGAAGAGGGATTGCTGGGTCATATGGTAGCTCTAATCCTTAATTTTTTTAATATAATATATTGATTTTTTACAGAGAGGAAGGGAGAAGGATAGAGTTAGAAACATCGATGAGAGAGAAACATTGATCAGCTGCCTCCTGCACACTCCCCACTGGGGATGTGCCCGCAACCAAGGTACATGCCCTTGACCAGAATCGAACCTGGAACCCTTCAGTCCGCAGGCCAACGCTTTATCCACTGAGCCAAACCGGTTAGGGCTAATCATTAATTTTTTGAGGAACCTCCATGCTGTATTCCATAGTGGCTACACCAGTTTATATTTCTACCAGCAGTATATGAGAATTCTCTTTACTCCACATCCTGTGCAACATTTATTTCTTGTCTTATTGATAATAGTCATTCCGACTACCTCATTGTAGTTTTGGTTTGCATTTTCCTTACAGCTAGTGATGTTGAACATTTTTTTATATATTAGTTGGTCATCTGTATGTCTTCCTTGGAAAATGTCTATTCAGGTCCTCTGCCCATTTTTTAATTGGATTGTTTGGGGTTTTTTTCTTGTTGAGTTGTTCTTTGTATATTTTGGATTTTATCCCCTTCAGGTAGTTAACATTTGCAAATACCTTCTAGAATTTGGTTGGTTGCCTTTTTGTTTTGTTAATTATTCCTTTTGCTGTGCAGAAGCTTTTGGTTTGATGTAGTCCTATTCATTTACTTTGGCTTTTTACTTCCCTTGCCTTTGGTGTCACAAATACCCCTCTGAAATGAAGGTCCTGAAGTTTGGTGACTATGTTTTCTTCTATCTATCTTATATTTATCTATCCAGTTTTATATTCAAGCCTTTAAACTACTTTGAGTTCATTTTTGTGTGTGGTGTCAGATAGTCTAGTTTCATTCTTTTCAGTTTCCCCAACACTATTTATTAAAGACTTTCCTTTCTCCATTATATGTTTTTGGCTCCTTTGAAAAGTAGGTGCCCATATATGTATGGGTTTATCTCTAGGCTCTCAGTTCTGTTCCATTTGTCCTTTCTCTGCCAATACCTTATTGTTTTGATTACTATAGTTTTTTAGTATAATTTGAAGCCAGGGAGTGTGATACCTATAGCTTTGTTCTTTTTTTCCAGGATTGCTTTGGTTATTTGGGATCTTTTGTGGTTCCATACAAATTTGAGGGTTTTAAAAATTCTATTTCTAAGAGAAATGCCACTGGGATTTTGATAGGGGTTGCATTAAACCTATACACTGAGTGGCCAGATTATTATGATCTCAGAATGCATAGCTGAGTGGCCAGATTATTATGCATTCTGAGATCATAATAATCATATATATATATATATATATATATATATATATATATATATATATATATATATATATTAGAGGCCCAGTGCATGAATTCGTGCATGGGTGGGGTCCGGCCTGCCTGCTGGTCAAACTCCTGGTTGAGGGGACAATTTGCATATTAGCTTTTTATTATATAGGATATACACTGAGTGGCCAGATTATTATGCGTTCAGAGATCATAATAATCTGGCCACTCAGTGTATATTGCAACACTGTGTTGTAGTTTCCAATGTACAAGTCCTTCACTTCTTTTGTTAAGTTTATTCCTAAGTATTTTATCCTTTTTGTTGCAATTGTAAATGAAATTTTTTTCTTCATTTCTCTTTCTGATACTTTGTTAGTATATAGGAGTGCAGCAGATTTTTTGTACGTTGATTTTGTATCCTGTAACTTTACTATATTTATTGTTTCTAATAGTTTTTTCATGGAATCTTTAGGATTTTCTATATAGGAATCATGTCATCTGCAAATAATGACAGTTTTACTTCTTCATTCCAAATTTAGATGCCTATTCTTTTTTCTCTTGCCTAATTGCTCTGGCCAAGACTTCCAGTACTATATTGAATAGCATTGGTGAGAATGGGCATCCTTGTCTTGTTCCTGATCTTAGAGGAAACGTTTTTTTTACCATTTAGTATGATGTTAGGTGAGGGTTTGTTATATATGGCCTTTATTGTGTTAAGGTACTTTTCTTCTATACCAATTGTATTAAGTGTTTTATCATAAGTGGATGTTGTATCTTATCAGATGCTTTTTCTACATCTATTGATATGATTACATGATTTTTATCTTTTATTTGTTAATGGGGTGTATTGACCAATTTGCATGCATTGAACCATCCTTGCATCCCTGGAATGAACCCCACTTGATGATGATGATGATGATGTTTTATCTTTTTAATGTACCCTTGTATTCAATTCGCAAATATTTTGTTTAGGATTTTTGCATCTATGTCCATCAAAGATATTGGCCTATAACTTTCTTTTTTCTGTTGTTCTTACCAGGTTTTGGTATCAGAATAATGTTAGCCTTGTAAAATTAGTTAGGAAGTATTACTTCCTTTCGTTTTTTTGGAAGAGCATGAGAATGATAGGTATTAAACCTTCTTTGAATGTTTGGTGGAATTCACCAGTGAAGCCATCTGGTCTTGGACTTTTGTGGGGGTTTTTTGAGAGTTTTTTTTTATGACAGTTTCCATTTCCTTACAAGTGATCGGACTATTTAGGTTTTCCAATTTTTCATGTCTCGGTCTAGGAAGGTTATGTATTTCTAAGAATTTGTCTATTTATTCGAGGTTATCAAATTTGGTGGCATAAAGCCTTTCATGGTATTCTTGCATAATTCTTTGTATTTCTCTGGTGTCCGTTGTAACTTCTCTTTCATTTTTTATTTTATTTGAGTCTTTTCTCTTTTTTCCTTAGCAAGTCTAGCCAGAGTTTTGTCAGTGTTATTTCTTTTCAAAGAACCAGCTCTTTGCTTCATTATTTTTTCTATTATCTTTTTGTTCTCTATTTCATTTATTCCCACTCTAATTTTTATTACTTTCTTCTATTGACTTTGGGATTTCTTTGTACTTTTTATAGTCCTTTAAGGTATAATGTTAAGTGGTTTATTTGAGATTTTTCTTATTTCTTGAGATAGGCCTGTAATGCTGTAAACCTTTTCGTACCATTTTTGTTGCATCCCCAAAATTTTGGTATGTCGTATTTTTATTTGTCTCTCTGTATCTTTTGATCTTTTGCTTTATTTATTTCTTCTTTGACCCAATAGTTGTTCAGCAGCATGTTGTTTTATCTTCACATATTCATGTTTTTGTCAGCTTTCTTCTTATAGTTTTATACCATGTTGATCTGATAATATGCTTTGGTATGATTTCTGTCTTCTCAAATTTATTGAGACTGGTTTTGTGCTACAACATGGTCTATCCTTGAGAATGTTTCGTGTGCACTTGAAAAGAATGTATATTCTTGTCATTTGGGTATGGAAAGTTCAATAAATATCAGATTTGTCCTTTGCTCTAATGTGTCCTTTTTTTTTAATCCTCCGCCACAGGATATTTTTGCCATTGGTTTCTAGAGAGAGTGGTAGGGAGGAAGAAGGGGGAGAAAGAAAAAAAAAAAATCCATGTGAGACACATCAATTGGTTGCCTCCACACCTGTCCCTACAGGTGCTGGAAACCTGCAACTTAGTCACATGTCCTTGCCCAGGAATCGAACCTGTGACCCCTTGGTTCAGTCCTTGGGCCAATGCTCTAACCACTGAGCAACCGGCCAGAGCACTAATGTCATTTAAGGTCGATATTTCCTTCTTTAACTTTTTATTTGGGAAGTTCTCATTATTTGTTTGAATAGGCTCTCTGTTCCCTTTTTCCTCTTTTTTCCTACTGATATACCTGTTATTCTTATGTTGCTCTTTCTAATGGAGTCAGATAATTCTCAAAGAGTTGTTTCTTTTTTTTTTTCAATTATTAGTTCTCTGTCTTCTGGGTTGTTTCTTTCTTTGACCTCACTAATTCTCGCTTCCATCTAGTCTGCTCTGTTTCCCATGCTCTCTGATGCATTTCTCATCTCATTTAGCTTCAGAATTTTATTTGGCCCCCTTTTTTATAGTTCCAGTCTCTTTGATAAAGTACTCCTTTTGTTCATTCATTTTTTACCTGAGCTCTTTTACCCACTTTTCTGACTTCTCTTGTTACCTCATTGAGCAATCTTAAAAAAAAGAAAAAAAGTTTTTATTGACTTTTAGAGAAAGAAGCATTGATGTGAGAGAGAAACATTAATCCATTGCCTCCCATACATGCCCCTACTGGGGACTGAACCTGCAACCTAGATATATGCACAGAATTCTCCCTAAAGAGCAGGAATCGAACCCCCAATCTTTTGATGTACAGGACAACACTCCAACCAACTGAACCACCCGGCCAGGGCCAGAGCTACATTCTTTTTACGAGTGGTCACTGGCCCCACTGTGTTTTTGGAGGTCTCTCTACTAGGCTCTGCCAGGATGGGGGCAGGGACACGTTCATGATTTTGCAGCCCTGCTGTACTGTTTAAGATATCTCAATTTTCTCTATCTGGCTCTGTTGGGTTGGGTGGGACAAGGGAGGCAAGTTCATGATCTTATAGCTCCACCCAACTGCCAGCAGCAGTTGTAATCACCTCTGGGTTGCCCTGGTCTTAGCCTTCTTTGCAGGGTTCTTCAGCTGTTCTGATGAGTTGATCTTTTAGGCATGTTTGTATGTTGAGCAGGGGATCGTTTTTTGAATTATGTTAGTCTGATTTGTAAATTTAAGGGGAGAAACAAAGAAGTCTTCTTTTCACTATGATGCTGTGGTCACTCTAGTATATTTAAAATCATTGGCATAGCTCAAGATGCATCTGGCTTGCCCCAGGGGCAAATCAGCTACTCAGATTACTTGTGAGCAAAAGACTTAATTATTCCCTGTTCTGGCCCACAGGAGGCCCTGGAGGCGTGCCAGACCCGCATCTCCAAGATGGAGCTGCAGCAGCAGCAGCAGCAGGTGGTGCAGCTGGAAGGGCTGGAGAATGCCACTGCCCGGAACCTTCTGGGCAAACTCATCAACATTCTTCTGGCTGTCATGGCAGTTCTTTTGGTCTTTGTCTCCACAGTAGCCAACTGCGTGGTTCCTCTTATGAAGACTCGCAACAGGACGTTCAGCACTTTATTTCTTGTGGTTTTCATTGCCTTTCTCTGGAAGCACTGGGATGCCCTCTTCAGCTATGTGGAACGGTTCTTTTCATCCCCCAGATGATGCTGGCAAAAGAAGGCAGTGCTCCCTTACCCTCTGGCGAGTGCATGCAGCAAAGAATTAGACAGCAACTTACCTACTCTGAAGTTTTCTACAACAACAAAAGAGTTGAGTGAATCTGTTTACATTTAGAATAATGTTTTTTTCTTCAAGAGACGCAATTGCAATAGTATTTTTTAGATTTTATCCAAGAAGTTTTTTGGGCAAAATTCTTGGATCATTTTTATGTAGCATGATTTTCCTTGGGATGCAAATCTTAAACAGTCCTTTAACATGAACCAACAATCTGGAGCACACTGAAGGGCATCTAAAATGTGGCTTGAAAAACTGCACTAAAACCCACTAAAAAGATGCGAAAACCTGATTAGGGAAACCAGTTAAACCTAACACCCTGCCTTGTCTGGGCTCACCACCTCTCCCCTCCCAGACTAACTTTACTGTGAAATCCTACCACATTCCATGTCTGAATTTTTGGATTCAGGGCGGATTTTCCTTGTCCGTGGAAGAACACATGGATCTCCCTGGCTTTCTCACCCAAGTTGGCCACTCGTGCTAATGCTGAAAGTATGATTGCTTTTGAACCTGGTCCCTTAACCTTTGCTAGGATACAAGTGTGAGAGCATCATGCCTCACAGGATCACTGCATAATCCTACTACAGTATTTTGAAGTAGCCCTCCAAATACTTAATTTTAAGCAAAATCCCATGGCCGCACTTTTAAGGTTTTTTTTAAAAACATGTGTATAGTCATCAATTTAAAAAAAATAAATCCGAACAGCATACTTGAAGAATGTAATACTCAAACTCTCAGTGCTTCCTTATGGTTTCTAATAGGATTTTTTATTGTTAATATTATTGGGTGGTTTGTGTTTTTTTGTTTTGTTTTTTGAAAGGGTTGGGAGGGTCTTTTACTTTTCCTTTGAAATAAAGAAGTGATGTTTTTAAATGAAGAAATGTGTGGATATTTAAGAGTGCTGCTCCCTCTTGTCTTGAAACAGTTTGAGTAAAGGAAGACTTGCTATAAATGCTGCCCTCTGATGCCCTTGTTTTGTGATGCAGCTTAAACTCCCTTGTCTGGCTGCTGCTGCTGCTTTTTGCTATTTGCTGCCCCACCACCACCACCACCACTTCATGGGCTTGGCTTGGTTGGAGAGGAAAGGGGTGTGCAGGGAGAAGTTGTTTCCACAAACCAGCATGATAGGATAGAGATTTTTTTGCCCCAAGAGAATGTTCACCCAGTGACTTTGGGCTGAGCTGTCTTTAGGAAAAAATGAGACTAAGAGAGTCATAAATAATTCCTTGTGTTTTCTTAATTTATTTGTTAACACCTCCTAATTACTGAAACCAAAGTGATTATGAATCTTCTGTCTGCATTTTGGCCCCTGCATCCTTAATTTCAAAGCTTTATTTTGTCTGCCTGAGAGAATTGACTGATGGTGATTCTCCCTAAAGAGCAGAGAAGGAGATATCAGGTTAGAAGGACCCAAGTTTGGGGTGTAAAGTGTTGTCAGCTTTCTATTCATATAGACTGACATTAACATAATTATGCTCAGTGGACTTTTATAGACAGTTTAGAAAAATGGACTGAGACTTCTTCCCCTTTCTATAGCTAGTTCCACCATCTTGGTGGAACTTGGGCTTTTAGAGCTTATCTAGAAAGTATATTTGTAGCATTAAGTCACCTCTTAGCCTCAGCTCTGTGCAACCAAGTAATGAGCAAGGGGCACATGATGTGCCCCAAAAAGAGAACATGCTTTGCCTGTTTCCCTCTATCCCGGGAAATTCCTTTGAAACTAGATTAGCATTGCCTTGTCTGTCTGACAGCATGGTTTACATGACAGCTCCAGCCTCTGGTGGCTTTGGCAGGCTGGCCTTCTCAGAGTCAGCATGTTGTTACCATAATCATTTTGATATTTTAACTCAGGTATCCCAGTCTTCATTCTATCCCCAGATGATTGTAGCATACCTGTTAGCTCTGTTGACCTCTCAAAATTAGTGCCCAGAGCAGGGACCAGGGTGGATTTTTTTTAATCACAAGGGAGACTTTTCTTTAAAAAAATAATTGGAACCAATTCATGTTCAGGCCAAAAACAAATTGTTCCCAAGCCTATGTATTGAAAATGTTAACTTTGTCTAAAAATATTGCAGTGATTTTAGACCGGAGTGCCAAAGGATACCATGACCTTGTTGAACTAGCACAGTTTGTTCTTTCTGTTTTAGCTAAAGGCTCAGAATAGAGAGCCACAGTTCTCCAGTTTTTCTAAGATGGAACCTTTACGTCCCCTAAACTGTGTAAAGGCTACTAAGTTTTGCGGGCACTGGAAGTCACTGTGATAGATGAATTTAAATTATTCCTTATGCCTTGGGATGGTTTCTATCAAAGGAATGTTTTTACCTCTGGAAAGCCCCCTGATCTCCCAGCCAAACATGCCTGTGCTAACTTTCCATTCTCCTCTCTCAAACTGTCCTAGGAAGGACCTTCAGGCTGGGTCAGGCACAGTAATGGCCCTTCTAGCTCTCTTGTTTCTTGATTGTTCAGCAGGCCCAACAGTTGTCTGCATTTAATGCTATTTGTAACTATGAATATGGTTTGATGCCTTTCCCCATTTTCTGCTGCCCATACCTATTACCTTTGAGTTTCTTTGCATTGTGACTGTTCTTGGATTCTCTTGTCTGTTCAAAGCTCTTCTATAACCTTGCTCTAATGATTTAACAATTGTTCTGTAGGTGGAAAATTCCCATCATTTTAATGCTTCTTCTCTTTTAAAGACTACATGCATTCCCTTTGAAATGAAGCATTCCTGGATTACTTGTTAGTGGTGGTGCCTGAGGCTGGCTGTGGTAGCCTGGGTGACTATGTTCAGGTTATAGAATGACTAATATTTTACATTTTTTATGATAATTGAAGGACATGTCTGTCTGCTCCAATTTCAATTCCTTGGTATATACTCAGTGCATCCTAGCAAGGGAGGCTTTCTATTCCAGTGGCTTCTTAAGCAAAAGTAGGTTAAATTTTACACTTCACATTGACTGGGACCCTTTCTGTCCCTTGTACCCCCTCCACCCAATTGACATAAAAATCTGGTACCAAGGAAAATACTGAGATTAAGCCTTCCTTGCTAGTCATGTCCTAATAATGAGCATATTTTCATGTGTCTTTCACTGCCTTTGGTTTTGTTTCTAATTTCATATTCCTTTGAGGTACAGTCAGATGAAATGCTGAATTCCGAGAGAGTTCCAGTACAGAGCTGCCTTTCAGCTTTGGAAAATATGCATCCAAAACAAAACCAAATATTATAGTCAACAAATTCTCAAAGGCAAAATTATGGTTCCCACCCCTAAATGAGACTGGGGATTTTGAATGTGGCTCTAAGAGTTAACATTTCTATCTGTGTGTTATGTATGCTAAGTGATATCCCCAGTAGGACTGACTACTAGACTGTAAGTGTGTTTTATCAAAGTGTGTAAGAATAAAAACTCGCACGAATTGAAAAGTACAGAAATGACACTTGTGAACGTGTGAACGTTAACACTGTAGTTGATAGATCTTAAGCTGCTAATTGTTGAGAGAGAATTACATTTATGTTTTGTCTGGTTGCTGCAGATTCTCAGCAGCACTTTTACTGTATATACAAATTGAAATAAAGACCTCAGCTATTAACGAGGTGGTTGGACTTGGGTTTGTTTTGCTCTTTATTTTTGCATATTCCGTTTCCAGTGACAAGTTTGTCAGTCTGAAAACTTTCCACTAGTTTGTGCATTAGAAACTGTGTGTATGTGTTGTGTGAGTGCGAGCATGTGCGAGTATATGTTTAGCCAGTATCTTGAAACTGTAACTGATAGCTGAGTGGCTATCACTGTCTCCCTGGATTTTATATACATCACTTCCAATGTGGCACTTTGCCACAATTCCTTTAGACTGATAAGACTGCCTTTTAGACCTTTGGAGGGAGTTCTTTAGAGGCGGTACTCCCCAATTCAGCATCTGAAGATTCCACAGTGGGTATGATAATCCCTGTCCATCTGTTAATAAACAAATGTTATGATGGGTGTATAAACATACTTGGTAAATATTTAACATTTAGAGTTCCATATACATGTAAGGGGTTTATCTAGCCTAATTCCATTGATGGTTTTGTTGTAGAGGTAGTAATTTCTTTATTTTTTGTTAATCCTCACCCGAGGATATTTTTTCATTGATTTTTAGAGAGAGTGGAAGGGAGAGACAGAGAGAGAAAAACATTGATGTGAGATGCATCGATTGGTTGCCTCCCACACGCACCCTGACCAGGGCCGGGGATCAAGCCTACAACTGATATACATACGCCCTTCACTGGAATCAAACTGGGACCCTTCAGTCGCCGGGCCAATGCGCTATCCACTGAGTCAAACCGGCTCGGGCTGAGGTAGTAAATTTATATTACAGCTTTTGATCTATGGGAAGCCTCTGGAAATCCAAAAGCTTAATCTTGCCTTTGACAGGGTAAAGCAATCTGCATTTCAGGATATTTGGGGCCACACTTCTGGTTTAGTAGCTCTGTTCCTCCTACCACATCTATGAACTAGAAACATCACACCCATCTACCTAGTAGGTGTTGTGAAAATAAGAGAGATCTCTTGAGAAAGTTTTTAAAATTGTTGTGAGAATGCCCTTCCTTAAGCTTCTAGAAACAAAATGCAGGTTGTGCATTGCCCAATCCCAAGGGGCTCGATAAGTAAGTTACACTACGAAGGATACATCTTAGTGTTGTACAGTGCATAATGGGCACAAAGAGCAGCTCTGATTATAGGTGATATGCAATTTCAAAGCCTGCTTTATTTTCATTCACTGAAAACTTTGGAGAATGGAAGGCTGGTAGCATAAATCTGAGAAGTTGCCATGTAGCAAACAGTTTGGGGAGGTAGAGGACAGTATGGCCAACTAGAAAATGTGTGACTCACCTAAAGGATTCAAATGTGTTACTTTTAAACTCTATGGACTAAGTCTAGGTAGAGTAGCTACATTTGTTAAGTACTTATTGAATGCCAGGCATAATGCTTGGTACTTGACATGTAGTTCTCACTTAATTCCCCCCCATAATCTCCCATAAGCAATGTCCTCGTGGAGCTAAAGACAGTGAAGCATGAGTTAAATGGCTTGCTCAAAGTTACACTGGTAGGAAATGGGAAATGAATGTGATGGGAAATAGATCTATGCAGGATATGTAACAAAAGATGGGTGTCCACAGCGTGTCAGTATAAGAGTTAATACAAACCAAGAAGAAAAGTCAACTCGATAGAAAATAGACAAAGGTTATGACAAAATAGTTCACAAAAAAAGAAATGAATTTCCAATAAGCATTCAAATGAAAATGTTCAGCCTTGTGTGAAAATCAGTGCATTAAGTTCCGGGGGGAGGGGGGGAGGGGTGCGTGCAGCCAGTTGTGGAATCGTCTCCTATTTACATTTAAAATATTTTTGGCCCTAACCGATGGGGCTCAGTGGATAGAGCAGGGGTCCTCAAACTGTTTAAACAGGGGGCCAGATCACAGTCCCTCAGACCGTTGGAGGGCCGGACTATAGTTTTAAAAAAACTATGAACAAATTCCTATGCACACTGCACATATCTTATTTTGAAGTAAAAAAACAAAACGGCCAAAACACCCGCATGTGGCCCGCGGGCCGTAGTTTGAGGACGCCTGGGATAGAGCATTGGCCTGTGGACTGAAAGGTCCCAGATTCGATTCCAGACAAGGGCATGTACCTTGGTTGCAGGCACATCCCCAGTAGGAGGTGTGCAGGAGGCAGCTGATCGATGATTCTCTCTCATCGATGTTTCTAACTATCCCTCTCCCTTCCTCTGTAAAAAAAATCAATAAAATATATATTTTTTAAAAATAAAATATTTTTGTTTGTGTTAGTAAATATATATGTAAATATATAGAAACATAACTGCATAGAAAACTGTCCCCAATAGTTACTTCTGGGAAAGGGAGTAATGGTGGGACTTTGATGCTTGACTCCTGTAAAATATGGATCTCTTAATATGAATGTATTTGTGTATTTTTTAATTAAAAATATAAAAACTTAGCCGAGCTGGTTTGGCTCAGTGGATAGAGCATCCGCCTAAAGGGTCCCAGGTTCAATTTCCGGTCAAGGGCACGTGCCCAGGTTGTGGGCTGGATCCCCAGTGGGTGGCGTGCAGGAGGCAATCGATCAATGATTCTCATCATTGATATTTCTATCGTTCCCTCTCCCGTCCTTTCTGAAATAAAATTATATATATATGTAAAAACTTAAAGAAAATAAGTCCAATGAGGAGAGGTAAAAAAAATAAATAAGGTGGATAGTGTTCCTAATGCCAGGCTATAATAGACCATCTTTTTCTTTAGGATTGTTTTAGAAGAGGCTCTGGGCCAAGTTTCTTACAGCCCTGGATTTCTGGGCTTGGTGGTCAAATGGATGTCCTGATGCCAGAGGGCACAAGTGGGAAGTGTGCTTGCAGCAACTGGGATAGCCTATTCAGTTCAGCCCTTCATTCATCCAACAGCGATTGAGAGCCATTCTGTGTATAAGACTGCGCTGTGGGGATATGCTAAATCAAGGGGAAAGGAATGTGGCAGAAGGAGATACATGTTGTAATAGAGTCAGAAGCCATGTGTGGGAGTGAGGAGGAGGAAGCAATTTTGAGAGGGCAATTGGGAAAGGCTGGATAGAGGAGGGAGTGGTATCTGGGCTGAGAGATGATGGGTTTTTGATGAGTGGAGATGAATGAGGAGGGCATTCCACATTGAAGGAACAATATTAGCAAAACTCACAGAAGTGAAAAAGGCCAAGATGAGTAGTTCAAGCAATGGATATGAGCCTTGGATGGCTAGTAGGCTGCCTTGGAAGAAAGTGTGAATCAATAACAAAGTTCAAGTGGTAGGGAAGGTTTTAAGAAATCTTGAATGCCATGCTAAGGTTTGCCCTATGGTTGCAAGAGAAGCCATTAAAGCTGTTGGGAGGTGTAATGACCCAGCCTTGTGTTTAAAGGTAATTATAATACTTTCTAAAGGAACCTGTAGCCTTTTTCATGTCATTAAGTCAATTGGCTGGTTGAGAAATGCTGTCCAACGTATTTGATCTTTTGCCTTTTGATCCTATAATGTGGGGGAGTTGAAAATTTTATTTGATATCTAGGAAGTGAGGGTATAGGAAGCTCAGAGTTCAATTCTTGTTACAAAAACAATTCCTGTCACCTTTGGCATTAAAATTCTTAAATTCTACCCCCTCCACCACCCTCAGTGTGGCTAGTGGATTGAGCATGGCCCCATGCACCAAGAGATCACCGGTTGGATTCCCAGTCATGCTCCGGTTGCGGTCTCAGGCTCAACCCCCCAGTGGGAAGGTGTGCAGGAGGCAGCTGATCAACGTTTCTCTCTCATTGATGTTTCTATCTCTCCTCTCCTCTCTCTAAAAAAAAATAAAAAAAAAATAAAAACATTTAAAAATTTTTAAATTCTTAAATGCTAGAGCAAAAGGATTTGACAAAATTTATTCAGGTTTCTGCCTTAATGCTTAAATTGTCCAAAAGAATATTCTTTTAGAAGACTTCATTTCAACAGTTATTGACACTCCTATTAAATGTACAGCAAACCATGATGGAAATAAATGATAACCACTATACCTTAAAGAGAAGATTCTGAGAATTAAGTGAAATAATTATACAGTGCCTTGCCCACCAACTAAAGTAGAGTAAGCATTTCAAAAATAGTCTCCATTATTAATATTATTTTTTAAAGATGTTCTTATTGATTTTAGAGAGAGAGGGATAAAGAGATGGCAACATAGATGAGAGAGAAACATTGATCGGCTGCCTCCTGCATCCTGCACTGGGGATTGAGCCCCCAACCCAGGCATGTGCCCTGACGGAATCAAACCAGTGACCTCTTGGTTTATGGGTCGACGCTCAACTACTGAGCAACACCGGCTGGGCTATTAATATTAATAATAGACTGATAATTCCTTGAAGACAGGTATTTGTCTCGCTCATCTTGATCTCTTTAGAATATAACATGTTTCCCATTCTTACCTGAGGAAAAGGGCCCAGTAGCCAAAATTTGAGCTGTCCCTGGCCAGCCCTGGCTCTTGAGTTGATTTGGGAAACCAAAAAAATCAGTATAGGTCAAATATACCCTGACAATAGAAACAACAAAAAAGAACATCACAGCCATTGAGAACAAACTTGCAAATGGACTCCCATACAATTGGCTAATGATAGATTTTTACTGGAGCTTTCTTAACCACAAGGACATTGTTGTGTTCATGGCTATGTCCTTAGTGCCTGGAATGGTGCCTGGCACTTCAAAGGTGCTTGTTAAAAAGCGGAATTTAAAAATGTTTATTAAATACTTATTCAGTGCCAGACACAGTGCCACTTGTTTCACTTCTAACTCTTACAACTCCTCTGAAGAGGAGGTGCCATAAATTCCATGTTGCAGATGAAAACAGAAGCTCAGGTAGGTGCTTGGATTTCATCCTGTGGATAAGCCATTCCACTAGTAAATGGCAAAGTCAGCTTTTGCATCCAGCTGAGTTTACCATAAGGCCCATGCTATTTCTACTATTCCATTTGGCTGGACAAGGAATCAGATTTGTGGATTTCAGACTCTTTGACCTTGAGAAGGCAAATCACTTTTTCTGGGCCTCAGTGTAAAGTCAGTCACCTTAGTTCTTTTCCAGCACAAAAATGATATTCTTAGTACAGTGCCTGATGCCCAGCTCACAATCTTCATAGAAGCATAAGCTATAATCACTGAGCTGATTAAGCATCAGGACAGGACAAAATGGGAGTACGTAGCTGAGGTCTAGGTATGACCAAAATGGAATTTGTGGAGCGAGGGAGCAGGAAGCCAGGGGAGGAGGATGTAAATGTAACAAAATGTCTGCATAATAGTGGATTCATGGGTGTTCTGTACTCGTACTATATGAAATACTTCATGAGCTAAAAGAAAAAAACACAAGGTATCATGTCAGTGACATAGCACATTAATGGAAGCATTAAAGTGATGATAATTGGGTCAGTTCCTCTCAATATGTTCTTCATGAAATCTGCAAGTTGTGTTCAACTGGTCAGAATTCTTACAGAGCACATCAACACATCTGTGGTACTTCAGTGTTCCAAAAATATATATAGTATCAGTTTTATCCCATTTAATTCTTCATTTACTGTAATGATTAAAGGTTCATGGGTTATCTGAAAGAAGTAGTTGCAAGCAGCTTAAAATTTTCTCATGTCCTTTAAAAGAAATAAGTATTAATTTTTTTTATTGAGGTATTATATGTGTACATATCTTACCATTGCCCCCCCACACCCCACATCCATACATGCCCTCACCCCCCAGAGTTTTGCGTCCATTGGTTATGCTTATATGCATGCATACAAGTCCTTTGTTTGATCTCTTATCTCCCCCACCTCTCCCTAACATTCCCCCTGTAATTTGACAGTCTGTTTGATGCTTTACTGTCTCTGTATCTATCTTTTTGTTCATCAGTTTATAATGTTCTTTATTATCCATAAATGAGTGAGATCATGTGGTATTTTTCTTTCATTGACTGGCTTATTTCACTTAGCATAATGTTCTCCAATTCCATCCAGGTTGCTGCAAATGATGAGAATTCCTTCTTTTTTATGGCAGCATAGTATTCCATTGTGTAGATGTACCACAGTTTTCTGATCCAGTCATCTGCTGACGGGCACCTAGGCTGTTTCCAAATCTTAGCTAGTATTAATTTTAATAATTGATTTTTCAAGCACAAAAAGTAAAAATTTCAAGCATAATGTCACCAAGTTTTTGTCCATTTTAAATGCTCTATCACATAATTTGATTTTTTTTTTCATTTTAAAACACCTTTATCTGGTTCCAAATATATATATATATATATATATACAGTATATATCTACACTAATAAAAGAGAAAAATGCTAATTGACCGTACCTTCACTATGCCCACAGCCAATCAGAGCGAGTATGCAAATTAACCCAACAAAGATGGCGGTTAATTTGCATACACTGAGGGAGGGAGGACTGAAGAAAGCAGAAAGCAAGGTGGCAGGGCGGGCGGCGGTGGCGGCGGGCAGGGCAGGGCGGAAGCCCTGTTCTTACAGGAATCTTCCTGCAATGGGCCCCTTGTGTGTTTGTGTGTGTGTGTGTGTGTGTGTGTGTGTGTGTATGTTTTAATGTATCAATGAACCTTTTTCTTAGATAATTAAGCTGAAAGAGTATGTGTAATTCATGAATGTGAAAAGTTGACTTCACAAGTGTTATCATTCAGTGGGGGCAGCTGCCTGCCCTGGCGGTTCTTGATAGCCTCCTTTTAATAGAGACTCTGAATCACACACAGTTTTAAGCAGTGGTGTAAGCTTCTTCTTTTCTCTTACTCGTTTCCAACAGGCGTCTTCCAAAAACATATGACACACTTCCTGCTGAAAGTAATGTAATCATCATGACCCAGTTGTCAGCCTGGAGAAGCTGACTCAGATGATTGGCATGTGATGCTCTTTGGCCCTGCACTAAAACAACCTAGTCTACTGTGCTTTTTGTTCTTTTTAAAAAAATGGCAGCTTTCACACACCATACAATTCGCCCATTTAAAGTGTCCTATTCAGTGGTTTTTCGTATATTCACAGAGCTGTGCATCCAGCATCACTAATTCCAGAACATTTTCATCATCCCAAAAAGGAACTCTGCACCCTTAGCTGCCACCCTGCTGCTCTTCTATCCCTCCCAGCCCTAAGAAACCACTAACCTTTCTATCTGTAGACTTGCCTATTCTGGTCATTCATATAAATGGAATCATGCAATATGTGATCCTTTGTGCCTGGCTTCTTTTACTTAGGGTGTTTTCAAGCTTCATTCATGTGGTAGCATGTTTCAGTACTTCATTCCTTTTTGTTGCCGAATAAGATGGCATTGTATGGATATACCACATTTTTATCCATTCATCAGATGGTGGATATTTGGGTTGTTTTCACTTTTTTGGCTATTTGGAATAATGCTACTGTGAACATTCATGTGCAAGTTTTTGAATGAACATGTTTCATTTCTCGTGGGTATATACCTAGGAGTGGAATTGCTGGGCCATATAGTAACTATGTTTAACTCTTTGAGAAACTATCAGACTGTTTCCAAAGTGGCTGAGCCCTTTTATATTCCCACCAGCAGTCTCCACATCCTCGGGTACTTTTCATTATCTGACTTCGTACCCACCCTGTGGGTGTGAAATGATGTCTCATTGTGGTTTTGACTTGCATTTCCTTGATGACTGTGTGTTTTTATTCTAATATCTCTTTTCACCAGCTTTCCTGTCTATATCCTCCCAAACCAGGCTGTGGCTGTCACATTTCATTATTGCCAATGTGGTTGCCGTACCTAAAAAGCCTTTCAATTCCCTTCTAAAAACTGCTTTTCATCTACTATGGGCCAGGATTCCATATAACCCAGTTTGTCAGGATTATGTCCAACGTGAGATTAAATGGGTTCTGAATGAGGCCCTGCCGTGAAGTAAGGTCTGTGCCTGCACTTTGTGACTGCTGATCTAGCAGCTTTGTGATGATTCTGCTTAAAACCGCGATTTTATTCAAAAGAAGGAAAGCAGAAAGGGAGGGAGGGAGAGAGAGTGAGAAAGAGAAAAAGAGGCAGAAAGGGAAAGAGGGAAGGAAGGAAGAGGGAAGCGTGGCTTTCCACTAGTGGGCTGGGTTGGCCCAAGTCTTAATGCCCTCCCTCTCCTTGCTTCATGCCTGGTACCGCGTCACTCCTCTGCCCCTTTGCATGTGCTGTTCCTTCTTGCAGTGACCCCTCCCCCGACTCCACTTGTCTGCCTGGCAAGCTCTTATTCATTCTTTTATTTAACTCTTTACTAAGGGATTTTCAACCATAGGCAAAGAATGAATAGTATAATAAACCCCAATCAACAATTATCAACATGTGGTCAATCTTTCTTCATCCGTACCTGCCCTCCAGTCCCTACTCCCCTCAAACTGTATCCTTTTGCAGCAAATACAAGAGAGCATACATTATTTGTCCACTTTTATTCTTTTGTTTATTTATTTTTGGTCAGATGTTCTTTTTATTAAGGTGAAATTCATGTAACATAAAATTAATCATTTTAGCCTAGCTGTTTTGGCTCAGTGGATAGAGTGTCGGCCTGCGGACTGAAGAGTCCCAGGTTTGATTCCAGTCAGGGTCACATGCCCGGGTTGTGGGCTTGATCCCCAGTGGGGGTGGGGGGGGCATGCAGGAGGCAGCCAATAGATGATTCTCCCTCGTCATTGATGTTTCTATCTCTCCCTCTCCCTTCCTCTCTGAAATCATACATACACACACACACACACACACACACACACACACTAGTATATACACATATATATATTTAAAAATTAATCATTTAAAAAGTGAATGATTGCATGTCATTTGGCACATTCACAATATTGTGCAACCACTAGCTCTATCTAGTTTGAAAGGAATTTCATCCCCAAGAGAAAACCCCATATCCCTTAAGCAGTTTCTCCCCTTGAGCCCACCCTCTAACCACCATTCCGGACTCTGTTTCTGTGGCTTTACCTCTTCTGGATGTTTCATATAAATGGAAACATCTACTATGTGACCTTAGCATAATGCTTTTAAAACTCATCCACATTGTAGCATGTATCATCACTTCATTCCTTTTTATGGCTGAATAACATTCAATTGTATGAATAGACCACATTCTGTTTATCTGTTCATCAAGTGATGGCCACTTGGGTTGTTTCCACCTTTGGCTACAGAGAATAATGCTGCTATGCACCTGGGTGTGCATGTCCTTGTTTGAGTACCTGTTTTCAATCCTTCTGGGGGTGTACACCTAGAAGGGACATGGTTGGGTCGTGTGGTAATTCTGAGAGAAGGCGTTCTTCTATGTGTAACGTTTTGAGGACATAAGCAGCCTCTCTTCTGTGAAGCCTGCCCTGGTTTCCTCACACATTCATGTGACCCCACGTTTGCCCCCCCCCCTCTCTTTCTCTCTCTTACAGCACCTACCTCATTGCATGGCTTCTACTGGATTATGTGTGGCTTTACCACACTATATCCCTTTGTCTGGTAACTGAGCTCTCTTTCAGAAAACACCCTCATTTGCACAACCCGTAGTTCCCCACATGACTCCTGGCTTAAGAGAGGGACAGGTGATCCAAGTCGTGCCGGAGTCAGCCTGAGGCTCTAGCTGGCTGCGCTGGGGAAGAGGGACTTGCCCCCTAGGTTTGCTACCTGTAAGGACCCTCTGTACTTGAGCTGCCAGGAGCACAGCCTGCCTAAGCACGAAGTCGAGAGGGAGGGAGGCAAAGCCAAGACATGGAGAAGAGGGTTCCTGGTAAAGCCAACTGAACTCCTTGGATGCAGCAGCCATGCTTGAACCACCCAGCGTCATGAGCCAGTGAAGCTAGTCCTAACGGGGTTTTGTCATTTGCAGCCAAGAGACACATGTGATGGTAGATACATAATGGATTGTCTGCCAATACCCTCCCTTCTGCCTCCCCTCACTTCAGCATGCTGTCTGCATGGGAGTTGCCGCAGTCTCACAATCTAGGCCTGTCAGGCTTGGGACCGGAGAGAGGGTCAGTCCTAGTGCTTGGATCACAGGAGCAGGAAAGTATGAAGTTTGTAAGGGACAGACCCTAGGCTGGCTGGCCAGGAGAGGTGCGATAACACACACCACAGCACCCAGGGCCCCGGCCCAGCTGCCCTTGGGGCCAGCTGCACGCCATCCCCACCGTCGTTTGATGATGTACCATCTACCAATATACTTCTCACTAATCCCCCGTTTTGGTCCAGTCTAATTCAGGCTGTGTTTCTGTAACCCCTCTTCGTGTATCTCCCCAAGCTCCTTAAGACACAAGCTACTTACTTGTTTCTGTTTCCTTCACGCCAGCATGGCCTATGCCTGCATGGACACGCAGCGGACTTTAGGTGGAGTGTTTATGCATTCTAGGAGCTGTGCTAAGTTATTACGTCTGTTGTCTTGTTTAAGCCTCCCAGCATCCCTATTAGATGCCATTTGAAATTTCCAATATTTTTCCTGTAAAAACAGCAATTTCATATGGCCCGACCTAACATGAATGAAGTTTTTCTGATGAAGCCAAAGAGATGGGGGTGTTCCCTGAGGTAAGCCAGGTAGAAATGGTGAAGTTGATGGGCAAGGTGAGGCTTTGGTTCATGAGTGAATCCATGTGAAGTACCTAGAGCCATACCTGACGCATAATAAATGCTCAATTAACATAAACTGGTGTGGCTATTATTTGGAAGCTCTGCTGATATATATATATATATATATATATATATATATATATATATATATATATATATATATATGACGGCTGTAACAAAACGTTGCCATTTCCATGCTTGCTATCACCTTCATACTTCCGCACACGAAGTTCCCACGGTCCCTCTGTCCACTTCGGATTTCTATTCTTCCTTCAGTCACCCTCTTCTCAGAAGTCTTCCCCGACCAACCTTTCTCCCTCACCGTTTCCCCAAACGGAGCAGTGAAGCTGCTGCTCAGCTGTGCTGGCCTTTGCAACAGTGACAGGGTGAGCTGGTGGTGCAGACCTGCTGGACTGTGAGGGGCGCTCAGGGAGGACCAGGCTTCTCTCCTCAGGGACCCCACAGTCTCAATAGATAGGCAATGGCAGGCGCTGTGGGGCACCTATCCCACAAGGGCGCCTCCGGATGCTTCCGGCTCTGGAGAGGGAGATACCAGGTATGAAACAGTGATTGAGATAGAAATCTCCTGGTTTATGGGACAAGTACTCAGAGGAACTTGAGTCTGGAGTGAGGCCAGCGTTCCAAGGGTTCCCCACACTTCAATCCCAGCTCTCTGGTGCCACCTGTTGGAGAACTGCAAATGGTTTTACTGATGGGCACCTTCCCTGCCCCCAAAGAATTTGGGAACAAACACTCTTACATGTTTTAAAGTTGACATTTACAATATAAAAGTTTAAACTGTTGCCAAGGATGTACTGCCCAGGGTATTTTAAATATTGACGTTGTAAAGTTAAACTGTTTCATCCCTGTAATACAGCCAGTGACTCTAAAGATTGTGATTGAATACCCACTGTCACCCGTATGGGAAGTACATGAACATGCTCTTCTATATTAATGAGGTTTTACCATATTTTTCTCTTTGAACTTGTGTTCAATACTACTGTCCCCACAGTTTTAGCCTAATGTAATATGTCCGTATGCCTAAAAGATTCTACTGATCACATCGTCCTACTTCTCTGTAGCAAAAACTAGAAATACAAACTGAAATTTTAAAAATTAAAATTTTTCTGTGACCATAGCCACTGTTTAAAATGTTATCCTGTAAAGTTTTAATTACAAATATTAGTATGCAGTTGATCAAAACAGCATAAATATATTACAAATGTTGATATTTATTCAGCAAAATATTAGAATGTATTTTATGAGTTGACTGGGTTTCCCCATTTTGTGTACCAATGGATAAATGCTTCCTTTTTCAAGACAGTGTGCAGCTTCATCTAGTCCTAGTTCTCATTCTTACAGGCAAAGCACTCAGAAATCCCGTGACATAAATAACGGAAAAGAATGGAGGGAGCATGGAGCCGTGTCATGCCAATATTTTAAATCAATAATATTATATCAACAAGAATTATTTTTTGCTGCAACTGGGTGACAGGTAAATGAGGGTTTATTATACTAGTTCCTCTGCTTTTTGTTTGTTTCCCTATTACTGTACATAGTAAAAGTTAAAGAAATTATGATTAATCTCTATTAGTTGACAAGAAAATTAGGCCCTCCTGTAATTGTGTTGCAAGTAAAAAATGGGAACTATGTACTTGACTGGCTAAGGGGTTTATTTCCCAGTCTCTGGAGCCTTTCTTCTCTCCAGATCCAGCACAAGACTTCCAACTGGCCTTTTGTCAGCCTCAGGCAGGCTGGGCGTTTGCCTTTCTCTCCCAAAGCTAGAAGCTTTCTCTAGGAGTGGGTCCGTTGGAAGACTGTGGTGGGTGACCCATTTCCCCAAAGGCCTGGGAAAATGGGTCAGGCCAAGAAGGAAAGAAAGATTCTATCTTGGAATACAAGTGCATTCTCTCTCCCCTCCAGCCTCTCCCATGCACCCTGCCCAGAACCTGGCACCTCTCGGTGGAGAGAACAAGGGACCCGCCCGGGGCATGTGGTTAAGGGTGAGGCTGGAACTATTTCCATCCATCTTCTGCGAGATACTTCAGCCCAGGAAAGCCTAATTAAAGTGAATTAATTTCTTTTTTTTTAAAAAAATCCTCATCCGAGAACATGTTTTTGTTTTGTTTTTAATTGACTTTAGAGAGAGAGGAAAGGAGAGAGAAACGTGGGATCGGTCGGCACCCCAACTGGGGGTTGAACCCACAACCTAGTTATGTACCCTGACCTGGAATCGAACCTGCAACCTTTTGGGGTCCAGGAGGGCGCGTCAACCAACTGAACCGCCAGTCCAGAGTGCAAATTAATTTCAATTAAAACAAAAGCAAAGAATTAAATGTGATAGTGGAGTGGGATGGGTGGAGCAGGGGTAGGGGAAACACTATAAAAGACCTCCTTGGGCATTATGCTAAGTGAAATAAGCCAGGCAGTGAAAGAAAAATACCACATGATCTCACTCATCTTACCTTATAATAGAGAAACATGCAAATTGACCGCACCTCCGCTATGCCCACGATTGGGCCGGCAGGAGACTGGGGGCGGGACTCCGGGTGGCATATCCCCCGTTGAGAAGTTCAAGATGGCGGTGCCAAGTGGCCGGGCCCATGCCGCCGCTCCCGGGGGTGCCTGGGGCGATCGGCACCCCGGGGGGCCGCTCCTGGGGGTGCCTGGGGCGATCAGCACCCCAGGGGGCGTGGCCGGGCCCATTGGCACCCCGGGGGGGGCGTGGCTGGGCCCATGCCGCCGCTCCCGGGGGTCCCGGGGTTGATCGTCCACCTGGGAGGGCGTGGCCCTGCCCCTCCCGCCCCTCCCGGGGGTCCCGGGGGGCGATCGGCCACCCGGGGGGCGTGGCCCCGCCCCTCCCGGGGGTTCCGGGGGTCTATCGGCCACCTGGGAGGGCGTGGCCCGGCCCCTCCCGCCCCTCCCGGGGGTCCCAGGGGCCGAGGCTTTCCGGGCCTTGGGCACCAGTGGGCAGCCTGCACGGATCGCAGGAAACCACTGGGGGTCGGCTATTGCGATCCTTAGCAAGGATGTTGGGTGCCGCCGAGCCCAAGGCCACCGCCCGGGGCCAAGCCCCGACCCTGAAAAAGGCAGAAGGCGGTGGCCACAGCCAAGGCCTGGGTCCCTGGTGCCGGCAGAAAACTGGTGCAGGCAGCCAGGTGAATGAAGGTCTATTGCACGAATCTTCGTGCAAACGGGCTACTAGTTTATGGATAATAAAGAACATTATAACCTGATGAACAAAAAGATAGATACAGAGGCAGAGAAGCATCAAACACACTGTCAAATTACAGCGGGAAGGCTGGGAAGTGTTGGGGCCCATTTCTCCAGGCCTTTGGGGAGTGTTCGGTAAGAGATCAACCGAAGGACTTGTATGCATGCATATAAGCATAACCAATGGACACAAGACACTGGGGAGGTGGGGTGAGGGCATGTGCCGGGTGGGGGTGGGGGTTGGGTAGGGGAGGCCGGAGGGAAGGTCAATGGGGAAAAAAAGGAGACATATGTACTACTATTTGTAATACTTTAAACAAACAACAACAACAAAAAAGACCTCCTTGGGACAACTGGCAATATTTGCATACGGTTTTGCAGATTAAGTAATGGTATTGCATCATAATTAAATCACCTGATTTTGAAAACTCTGCTGTGGTTGTGTAATAGAATGTCCTTGTTCTTGGGAAATACACACGGAATGGTTTAGGGGTCAAGGTGCATCACATCTGCAACTTTCTCTTTGATGCTTGGAGGGGGACTTGAACATGCAGAGAGGGGGGTCAAAATGCTAAAACTTGGTGAATTAGGTTAAGAAGAGTGTCCAAGCGTTCTCTGTACTGTTCTCACAACTTTGTAACGGAAATTATTGCAAAACAAACTCTGACGCGGAAAGCCTGGTCTCTGTCACCACCTGGTGGCTATTGCGGGGAGCGCACCCTAGGGCCGGAGACATTCAACTCCCCGCCTCAGGCTCTGTCCAGAGCGTCCCTGGAGGGCCAGGGTTGATTCCGCTACGTCGTTAGGTCCGTCTGACGTTGTGAGCCACTGCAGGCGCATCTCTTGTGCAACCAAAGCGAAGGCACATTGATCTTGGTTTGAGAGAAGTCAGAATTTCAGGGCTTCCAACCCAGAAGCTTTCTACGAGGGAAACAGACCCAGAGAGGGCCCGTGCTCGAGCATGACTAAAACCAAGTCTTCCTGCCTCCCTTTTTTCTCAAAAAGCAGCTGGTTGCAGACGCTCAGACCCGGCCCTCCGCTAGAGTCTGGGCTCCCAACAGGTCTCTCTCTCTCTCTCTCTCTCTCTCTCTCTCTCTCTCCACCTCCTACTGTCCCTGCGCTGCACCCCCAGGCACACTCTCCCATCTTCCCGCCTTGCCCACGCGGTTCCTTTGCCCCAGCTCCCCGCCACCCGGAGGCCTGCGATGCCCACTGAACTCCGTGAGCCCTGCCTCCGCGTCTTCCCGAGCACATGCATCTGTGGTTTCGGAAGGGCTGAAGGCTCCAAGGGGGAAATGGGTGTGTTTTGGGGGTGCCGATGGTGGGCCTTCTCTCTGGTGACAGCGTGCACTGTCAGAGAAAAGAGTGCGACGCTGCGGAGCGAGGGGTGCTGAGGGGCTCCAGGGCACTCACAACACGGACCCAAGCTGGGACACCCCAGGAGAGCGGTCCCGTCCCGTCCAGTGCGGGGACCTCGCCTTTCCAAGCGAGGAGGGTCAGCTCGGGCAGGAGATTCTCGGAGTGAAATCTACACACCACCCCCACCCCCACCCCCACCCCCACCCCCACCCCCACTCAGCCCCCTCCCCTCCCGGCCCTACTGGCAGACCTGGCTCCGCTGCAGATCCCACCCCTGAGACAATGGCAGAGGCGGGGCTGGAGTGGACGTGGGAACAATGGTCACCCCCTGACCCCCACCCCCCAGCTTCCGGCCTTTCTCCGCCGCCGCCAGGCGCTGGAGTGGCGGGGACCGGAGTCTGAGCCCACCGAGCTCTGCCCTCAGCGCTGTCCTAGGGGCCAGGGGTCCACTCCCACCCAACTCTGTCCCCAGGTGGCCTGGCAAGGGGGATGGTTGCTTTTTAAAACTTTTTTTTTAATTGAGGTAATATTTACAAAACGGGAAATGGACAAATCTCATTGTGAACTGTGATGAGTTTGTTTTTGTTTGTTTGTCTTTTCAGAGGCCCACACATTGATTTTAGGCCACATAGGTCTGTCAGTCATCTCTGCTCTTCTAAAAACAAGCGATGGTGGCATCGTCCCGATAAAGCCGAACTCCAAGTTAGAGCTCCTGTCCTGTAAGCTGCTGACTTTTCCCATTTGAAACGGAACTACCTTGAAATCATACAAAACTTGCCAACCCCATTTCATGAAATCTGACGAGAGCATGCAACACAATTCCAAGAGACCTAGATTTCTACAGAACTTGGTTCTAACTTGACATGATAAAGAAGCTCAGACAATGCTTTGCTTCCGGCTGTATGAGTCCCTCTTTATTCTTTTGGTAATCTCTTCCAGTTAGCTACTTCTGTTAGTAGGCAACGGAATGTCTAAGGAATCCACGTCAAATGTTGGCTGCTGTGAGCATGGTCTTCTCCCTTTGCTTCATCTCAGAATTAAGACTTGATTCTTGTTTTGGTGGTTTTTGTGTGTGTGTGTGTGTGTGTGTGTGTGTGTGTGTGTGTGTGTGTTTTCTCCTCAGTCTCGGGAGTAGTTTCCATTGCAGACAGTCTGCATGCTTTATAATAGTGGTCCACAACCAGGCTCTAGCATCTCCAGGCTAAGAGGCATTAAACTAAGAGGCATTCTCTCAAATGAGTTTAAATGCATTTTATTTTTAGACAACCTACAGGACATGTTTTTTTAAAGAACAATGCCTCCACTCCAAATAAATCAAGGTCAAAATAAATGAAGAGCTCACGATACCATCATCAGTCCCATGTCCTAGTCCTGGTGTGTGGATGAAAAGCAGCAGCCGGTTATGATGACAGGTGATGGATCCAAATTGCCAAACTTGTTAACATTTTTCCACTTCCAAACCCTCCTTAAAGAAAACCATATATGGGGTCACACCATCCTCACGGTAGCCCAGCAGAGCCACCAGGCCATCTGGATTCATGTTTTCACAATAAAGAACTGGTCGTTTTTGGAATTGGCAAGGATGTGCTTGATCTGTTCTGCAGCCCCTGTCATAAAAGGCTTTACTCTTTCTTTCTTTTTAAAATATATTTTATTGATTTTTTACAGAGAGGAAGGGAGAGGGATAGAGAGTTAGAAACATCGATGAGAGAGAAACATCGATGAGCTGCCTCCTGCACACCTCCTACAGGGGATGTGCCCGCAACCAAGGTACATGCCCTTGACCGGAATTGAACCTGGGACCTTTCAGTCCGCAGGCCGACACTCTATCCACTGAGCCAAACCGGTTAGGGCGGCTTTACTCTTTCTGGTCTCTGCTCTTCACGTTTCCCTTTGATTGATTTCATGTCATCTTTGATGTACTTCCTGTAGGCTTCTGGTTTCCTGCAAATGATGGTTCGTGACAGCAATATCCACACCAGTGATGACTGTGTTTGAGGTACCTTGGCCCACAGGACCTTGAGCGGGGGCATTTCCACCAATCAGCGAGTCATCAGTGTTACCCTCTGTCCTCCTGACCATCTTCCCCTCTTCCTCCAGGCACAGCCCGTCCGAGATCTCCCGGGTCTTGTAGATATCGAGAACATCTCATCCTGGCTGGTGAGGTCCTGGTAGATGATCACGATGGATGGCAGCCGGAAGGAAACGGGTGGCACTGCCTTAGCAGGAGCTCGGAGCTCAGAGCGAGTGCACTGCAGCCGGAGCGGTGCTGTGTGCGAGTTTTGCGGGGGCAGGGAGGAGAGGGGAGGGTGGAAAAGCTATGAGGAGTTTTTACACGTTTGTACCCTGTAACCAGTTCTCAGAACAAGGGAGAACATTCCCAGCTCCAAGAAGTTCCTAGTGCCCCTTCCCAGTCAATCCCTGACCCCAACCCCGGCCCCTAACAAGCACTGATCAGATTTTTCTCTACAGTATGAAGACTTTAGATTCTGATTTTGAGATCCATCCTTTTGGTTTGTTGTTGTTGTTAATCCTCACCTCCATTGATTTTTAGGGAGAGTGGAAAAGACAAAGAGAAACATCAATGTGAGAGAAACGCATTGATTGGTTGCCTCCTGCACACACCTGAGTAGGGTCTGGGCCAGGGAGGATCAAACTGAGGACCCTTTGGTCTGCAGGCCAACGCTCTGTCCACTGAGCCAAACCAGCTAGGGCCATGTTGCTTTGTATATTAATAGTCCATTCGTTATTACTCCATTGTATGTACCTTTACTTATTTATCTATTCACTAGCTGTGGGACATTGGGTTGTTTCCAGTTTAGGACAACTATTAATAGACCTACTGTAAACATTTTGTACAGGTTTTTGTGTGGTTGTGTGTTTTCATTTTATTTCAATACCTAGGGGTGGGATTGCTGGGTTGCATAAGTCTACATTTGACTTTTAAAAGAAACCACCAAATGGTCTTCCAGAGTGGCTACACCATTTCACACACACACACACACACACACACACACACACACACACACCCGCCCAGCAGTGTATGAGAGCTCCATGGCTCCGCATCCTTGCCAGCACTTGGTGTTGTGAGTGTTTTAAATGTCAGCTCCTGCGGTGGGTGTGGCGTCGTCTCAAGAGAGTTTATTGACTAAATCAGTGAACATTCCCCACTTCCAGGAAGTGCCATCCGTGTCCCAGCCTTTCCCCGCCTTCCGGGCAGAACTTAGGTCCGGGCAGAACTTAGGTCCAGGCAGAACTTCGGTCCAGGCAGAACTTACGTCCAGGCAGAACTTCGGTCCAGGCAGAACTTAGGTCCAGGCAGAACTTAGGTCCGGGCAGGGGTCCTGGGGCCAGAACCAGGCCCTAGGTGGGCAGATGTCTGCCCCATCATGCCTCAGGGGCATGCACCTTCCTATGCTCCAGTCCTTCCCAGATGCTTCAGGGGAAGGAGCTGGTACTGAGTCCCCAGGTCAAAAGGGATGGGACCGGGTTTCAACCTGGGTCCTCCTATCTGCTCTGTTGGGGAGGGCCTTTTTGAAGGGGGATGTTTGAGCAGGGACTGAGTGACGAGAAGGTGGCAGCCCTAGGGGAAGGACTTCACAGGCAGAGGCAAGGGCCTGGAGGTGGGAGCATGCCTAGTACTCAAAGGCAACAGCGGGGAGGCCAGGGATGCTGGAGCCGAGAGAAAAGGGAAGAGAAGAAGGCTGGTGAGGTCATGGCGTCAGATGGTGCTTAGTCGGCTTCGGCTGCCGTAACAAAGTACCACCGGTTTAACCACAGACACGTCTTTCCTCACAGTTCTGGAGTCCGGAAGTCCAAAATCAAGGTGTCAGCAGGTTTGGCTTCTTCTGAGGTCTCTCTTTGGTCTGGAGCTAGCCACCTTCTTGCTGTGTCCTCACATGGTCTTTCCCGTGTCTGAACACGTCTCTCCTTATAAGGACACTAGCCCTATTAGACGAGGGCGCATCCATATGCCCTCATGTTAACGTCATCACCTCTTCAGAGACCCTGTCTCCAAATACTGTCACATTCTGAGGTACTGCGGTTAGGACTTCAACATATATTTTTGGTGTGTGTGTGTGGGGGGGGGGGGGTACAGTTTAGCTCATAACAGATGGCTTTAGCTATCTGGGAGGTGGGGGCCTTCGTGAGTGTTGAGCTAGAAGAGAGGAGATATGATTTGCATGTTAATAGGATCCCTCTGATGCCAACGCCCAGAACAGTCTGCAGGGAGGGATGGGGAGAATGGTGAGGAGACTATTGCCATAGGCTGGAAGCCGGTAGCTGGACCTGGGTGGTAGGGTCCGTGGGGATAGAAATCAGACTCTTGTTTTGTTTGCGAGGTGGAGCAGCAGGTTTCCCAGAGGGAAGAATGGATGTGGCTGGAGAGGGAGGAGAACATGAGGGGCATGAGGGTTGGGCTGAAGGAGGTGCCAGCTTCTCCTTGCTTCCAGCCTGATTCCTTATCTCCTAAGTGCCTATTGTGTGCAGCTTGCCCCTGTGGGTGAGGAAGGAGAGGCGTGGGGGGCAGAATCCAGGCCACAAAGGGTGCTGACTCAGGCCTTCTGCTCCTCCGGCCCTTCCTCCTTCCTCCTGGCGGTGGAGCCTGACCCCCTCTTGGACAAACATCTTGTGGCCGTTTCCGCCTCGCCTGCCCGGAGCCCCAGCCGGGCCTGAACAAACACTCGGGACCTGTGCTCCTGGCCTCAGCTCTGGGAAAATCCCGGCCAGGGGCTGTTCAGGTCAACCCTGGGGAGAGTGGGAAGGAGGAGGCGCCACCCCTGGGTCTGTGTGGTCCGCCCTGGGGGCCTCCTCCTGCTCCTGAAGCCCCAGCGCAGTGCGTGGGCTTCAGCTTCCCATCCGTAAAATGGGCCCAATTCTAACCCCCTGAGAGGACTGTGGGACCATGGAAAGCACCTCCCTGGCCTGGCACCTTGAGGGGTGACGCTCCCCACAAAGTTGTGAGAGGCCTGGGGAGTAGGTCTCCCAGGGACCTGCCCAAGGGACCCTAGTGCTCGACGGGGCTGGATTTTACCTTCCCTCCTGTGACCTCCCCGTTCCCGTTCCCGTTCTGAAGTGGCCCATGGGACTGCTCCTCCAGGCCCCTTCCTGTCACCTCAGAGCCTCCTGGGGTTCCTGTCAGAAATTAGGAACCAAGCCAAGGGTGGGGCAGCAGAGGACAGTCCTGACGGTGTGAAATCTGTGAAAATGGGCTTTGAGGAGTGAGCGCCCTGTCCCTGGAGGCGTGAGCAGACAGCTGAATGTGGAGGAGGTGACCTCACCAACATTTCCTCATTATTTGTTTCGAGAGCCCTGTGAAGTGGGCAAGCTAGCGGGTTTGGGGTCAGAAAGGCTCAGATACAAATCCAGCTCTGCTGTGCGACCAGGCCTTCAGCGCTCTGAGGGGCGCTGCTCTACCTCCTCGGCTGCTTGGGGAGTAAGTGACTCTGTCAGGGAAGAGCGCCCGCACCCGCAGCTGCCCGCGTGGAGGTGCGCGGAGGTGCTGGCCCCTCCGTGGCTGAGGGAGACGGGTCTCCCTGCTCCACCTCGCTGGGGTTCCTGACTGGCCCACAACCCAAACCCCCTCCTTGAGAACTTTGCCAGATAAAGCCTTTCCAGCTGGGGTTTGATTTTGTTTTTGTTTTCCAGGAAGGATCTGGGAGCAGAAACAATGAAATAAATTTTTTTTTTTTCCTTCCTAGCAGTTTCTCCTCATCTGAGAGCTGCGGGGCTGGCTTCCCACTTTGCTTTCCGGTGTTGGTGTTCCGAGGAGCTGCCAGGAGAGGATGAGTGTGGGCGGGGGAGGTCAGCGGGGGACTGGGTAGGAGGTGGGGGAGGGAGGGGGGAGTGGTCTAAGCAGGGCAAGCATTAGGAAAAGACCTGATGTGCTCCTTTCTGCCTGTGGATCATTGTACGTGCTGTCCCCCTCCCACCCCAAGACCTGGCCCCATTGGTAGCTCCAGTGCCTCCTTGAAGCAACACCTCCTCCAGGAAGCCCTCCCCGATCACCCCCACCAGGACTGAACTGGTGTCAGCAGCACCTTCCTGCTCTTATTAAGTTATAATCGACCTTCCACTGTGGGCTGGTTGTGTTGGTGTAGGGTCATCTCCTCTTCATGAGACTCTGCGCTCAGCACGGGGCCCAAAGATGGCCCTCAGTGGACACCAGCTGAGTAGAGCATGGAAACGGGGACCCAGTCCCTGCACCATGGTCCTCACTGATTGCTCAAGGGTCTTGATCTGGGAGGGGAAAGCAGAAGGGGAGAATCGGGTTCAGATGGGAGGGCCAGGGGGTCGGAGGGGCAGCGGGTATAGGCACAGAGCGGGTGCGGATGGGACAGCGCCCAAGGCTGTGTGAGTTTGGGCGGTGAGTTCTCTCAGTTTGTTTCCTTATCTGTAAAATGGGGATAAGAGCACCCCTTGAGTGGCCCCAGCACAAGGTCTAGGGGGGATCCTGCAGGTGTTCTAACCAGCTTAGCAAGGGCGGGAGCTGGGGTTGGTACTGAGGTGGTAGGGTCTCTTGGCTGGAAGGGTACAGCGGATGGAGGCAAAAGCAGAGCCCTGGACCCATAAATCACCTCGAGCCACTCGGCTACTAATGCTAACATTAGTACGACCACCCCCCTTTGCCTTCTCCCAGCATCCTCTGCGAGGGGGCCAAGGGTCCTGCAAATGGAAGTGAATTATAGGCAGGGGGGTACTCAAACCTGCTGTAAATCACTCTGTGGCCGCAACATTTAAGAGCCTTTTCTGAGGCTCCTCACTTAACCTTTTGTCCCCTTGCCAATCACGGGGGGGACCAGCATTGGGTAGGCATGAGGGGGTCCCAAGGGCCAGGGCTCTGGCTTAGGCTCCCCATGCCCAGGACCCACTTGGTGGCCTTGAGGGCCGCTGAGGAGAGAGGGACAGGAACAGGGGTAGAGGAAGCAGAGGGAGGCACCTCCTGGGAAAACACCTGCGCCCTCTGGCGAGGTACTGAATCGGAGGGCGGGCCTGCCGACAGTACCACTCACGCGGGGTAGCTCGCCCACCCCTACGCAAGTGCGTGGAATGGAGCCCAACACCCCTCAGGTTTACACAGCGCTTGTTGTGTGCCTGGCTCTGCCCCAAGTTAATGCTCCACAACAACTGGGAGAAACTGAGGCCCGGAGTAGGGCTGTGACTTGCCCAGAAGTTGTAGAGCTGGGGTTCCTCCGACGCTTCCAAAGGGGGAGCCTGCGGATCACCCAGGTGAGTCCAGCCATAGAAGCTGTGGTGGAGGGAAGAGGCTGGGGGGCGGGGGGCGCTCTTCTTGAGTGGACGACCTCCAACAGGTAGCTGGCTGCTCTGCGCCCCCATCTCCCATCTGGACGGCCGTCTGCGTGTCTCCATCCAAGCCCCTGGGCCCCACCACTCCCCCCGGGAGGTGCAGCTGCAAGCAGATTCCCTTTGACCTCTGATTCCCTGCAAAACTCCACCAGAACCCACGTTCCCTCAACCCATGATGGCTTTTGTCCCGTGTTTATGTTTAACGTGAACAATACACATTCTTTGTGGAGACAGAAAATTCAGAGACAAAGAAAGGAAAACCTCATTCCACCCGCCCCCAACTAAAAGTCATAACCCGGCAAGGCGAGGCACTGGGGGTGCATGCTGCCCAATTCTGCCTCTCCTTGACCTTGTGACCCAGGATGCACACCTGGGAGGCTGGGCCTTAGGCCTCAGGGCCCATCTGCAGCTGCACAGCCCGTCCACGCCCAGGCCTGGGGCTGGAGCTCAGGCCCTGGGAGCTCTTGGTTCCCTTCAAGACGGAGGGGGCCCACCTCCGCCCATGAGTAGCAAGGGGGAAGCGAGAATGGAGGGCAGGGATCAGGTGAACCGGGCCCAGCAGAAGAAGGGAAAGGAACCCAGTTCTCCCTCCTCTGACAGACCTGCCCACCGTGGGCCAGCACAGCCCCTTGTTTGGAATGGAGGTGCCAGGGTGGTGCCCCCACCACTCAGCCCACACCACCCAGGGGTTTCCTGGAGCCCCAGGCTGTGATGCAGGAAGGAAGGGGTCCCCTGGCTTCCTGCCCAGGAAGCCCCAGCTTCCTCAGACCCCTGGCTTTGACCTGGCCTGGCCAGCCACACCCCTTGAGCGGGTTCCGGGACACTGAGGCTAGGGGAGGGGCACCACATCAGCCCTGTTTTCAGACAGAGCCTGAATTAGGACTAGAACCCTGGCCTGTTTCAGCCAGAGCCTCAGACACCTGCCCCAGACTTCCTTTTTTTTTTTTTTTTTTTTTTTGAGGCCTAATACATTGACTTTTAATTACAGTTTTCTAGACATTTGAAGGAAATCTCTCTTTATTTCTTTCCAGAGTAATTTCTAGGTCATTTTTAGAGTTTCTTTTAAAATCCTTTTTCTTTCTTTTTTACTAAGCAGCCTACATGGTTGCTTCTTTGCCCCAGACCTTCTTGGTGGCTGCCCTGGGGCCAGCGCGGCAGCCCCTGAATCTCCCGAACCACCTGAGCGATTTGCAGTCACACAGAGCTGTGCGCAAGTCCTGTGCTGCCCTTGGCCGACATGGCCTTGGCAAGCCCCTGCTTCTTTTCGGCCTTCTGTAAAATGGGGCCAGACAGACCCTGTGCTCATGTGGAGAGTAATTAAGCTAAGTGCAGGCCCAGCCTGGAGGGGCCCAGGATGAGTGCCAGTTGGGTTGGGGGGTTTAGGTGTGTGGCCACTCCTGCCCGCCCGGCCAGGCCCAGGTGTGGCCGGATAATGGGCTGGGTGACTGAATCTGTGCTGACCTCATCGCCTTCCTCTGGGGCCCCACAGGGCTGCCTGTTTTGCTGGGGAGGTCTCCCCTCCTATCCTCTTCCTCCAGGCCTCCTTCCTGCTTCCCTGGTCTGAGGCTGGGCCCTTCCGTCCAGGCACTCATCAATCGCACCCGAGGTGCCAAGCGTCCGGCCTGTCTTCTCAGGCCATGATTCACTTCCTGTTTCCAGGAGCTGGAAATAGCTTCCCCTGGATGCTGGGCAGATGCTGGGGGGCTACCTCCATAAACAGCTGGTCAAAGTCTCCACCAGCATGCCTCCACCCAGGCCTGTGCATTCACCACTGACTACCCAAGTCTGTGTTTTGTTGGACACCAAACCCGCCTGAGAATGCACTGGTTGCTCATTTAGGGAGGTAGGGACACCTACTGGGGTTTGGCCCTGGGGCAGCAGCAGTGACAAGGAGAAAGGAGGACCTGCCCTCAAGGCATCCGTGGGCATTAACCAAATAATACAACTAGTATGCACAGAGGACTGTGCAGGGAGGGTGCGAGGGAGTCTGACCACAGAGCTGAGCTGGGAAGCAAGAGGGACAGCCAGCTGGGTGGTGGGACCAGCAGGAGGGCATGCATGCCTGGAGTGTGGCCACGGCCACACAGAGACTGCGGATGAGGAAAAAGGGACAGGGCTTTATCCCAGGAGCTTTTGTAGGGTTTCAAGTTGGAAAAAAATAGCATGAACATATTTGCAATTTGAAAATATCCCTCAGGCTACTTCATGGAAAAATGATTCAGAAGAGGCAGGAGGAGAGCAGGAGAGGGAGCAGGAAGACAAGTCCAGGTGAGAAGGGTGGGGCTCGGACCTATACGGTACTCTCAAACTGATGGTGTCTAGGGGGTGACTTCTAGACAGGTGAGGAAAAGGGACAGGGCATCCAGGTGCCTCCCGGTTCTGCCTTGAGCACATTGCAGTGGGGGCCCAGGGGTGAGTCCAAGATGTGCCTGTCATCTGCTCTGTGACTTTGGACAAGTCACTTAACTGTTATGCCTCGCTTCCCCCATCTATAAAATGGGTACAATAAACCTCCCTCTTAGGTGGTTGCTGTGAGGAAGAAGGTCCATGGGCAGCCTCGATAAACATTAGCTGCTTTGATTCCAAAAGCATTTTCTACCTCAGGTCTCGTAGGTCTTGACCTTCTGCCAGGAGTGAGGAGGCTTCCGCGAGTTGGAGAGGTGCAGCTGGAGACAGGCTGGGAGAGAGAAGGGCTCTGTCCAAGGCCCCACAGGTGGGAGGTGGTGAAGCAGGATGTGAACTGGAATCCTTCTGGCCCCACAGCCTCCCTTGCTGCACTGGGCCCAGAAGCGCCCCTCCCCTGCCCTGGCCTGAGCCGGGGGAATAGAGGGGAGGCTGGCACGGTGGCCCTGTAAATTTCAACACAGCCAAGCCACGACCTCCTAGGAAAACCTGTATGTTAGACACACAAACCCTCCCCAGGCCAGGGCAGGGGATGTCGACCTTCCCTGGAAGGGGAGGACAGCCTCAACGGGTTGGGCAGGGGAGAGGGTCAAGGCTGCCCTGGCACTGTATAGAGTGGGTGCCGGCCAAGAAAACGATGGAGAACATTCGTTCATCTCCTCTCCCATTCATTCATTCATTCATTCGTTCATTCGTTCATTCACTCACTCACTCACTCTTGTGAGCCTGCTTTGAGTCCAACCTTCTGCCTGGTGGTGTGGGCTTTAACCAAATGGTACAGCTAGTGTGCGCAGAGGACTGTGCAGGGAGCATGTGCAGGACCAGGACCAATCGCCTTGACAGAGAAGGTCTCAGTGGCCTCTAATGGCCCAGCAAGAGCCAGCTCCGGAGATGCCTGCTGGCTGGCTAGGGAGCCAGAGCAACGGACACATGGCCACCTGGTGGGTGCTCTGATGGTGGCGGTATGGGGGGCCATGGGAGTCCAGAGGAGGGGGTCTTACCCAGCCTGGGAGGTCTGGGAAGGCTGCCTGTAAGAAGAGAGGCCACAAACCCTGGTTGGGTAGCTCAGTTGGTTACAGCGTTGTCCTGATACACCAGGGTTGTGGGTTTGATCCCCAGTCAGGGCACATACAAGAAGCAACCAATGAATGTATAAATAAGTGGACAACAAATCCCTCCTCCCCCTCCCTCCCTCCTTTCCTCCCTCCCTCCCTCCCTCTCTCTCTCCCTCCTTCTCTCAAATCAAATAGAAAAAAATTTTAAAGATGGGGGAAGAAAAGAAGAAGAGAGGCCAGCGCCGAGTCCTGGAGACATAACCAGGGGGACAGGCAGGGAGGGGAAGTTCAGGGTTGTAGCGGGACTTGCTCTTCATGCTGGGCCTTTGGGTCTCAGATTCTAACTAATGTGGGCGAGCCGGAGGAGAAGTACAAGCAAAGGACTGCAGCTCGTCCTGTGGTCAGTGAAGGCTGCTCTTGAGTAAGACGAGAGATGGCGTCACCCGAAAGTCCCTAAAGAACTGGTTCCAAGTTCCTCAGCAGAGGGGACTTTCGGCTAGGCTGAGTAATTACTTGCAGGCTGGGCTGCCCGAGGTTAAGTGCGGGACCATTCAAGGTCAGAAGCTGGCTATCCAAGGCCAGGCTGCACCCTACAAGGCAGAGATCGTGCTATTGAAGGTTGATCATGCAAGTCATGGGATTTCATGGGGAAACCCTCTATCAGCGCTGGGGGCAGCAGGACCAGGACCAACGGCCTTGGCAGAGAAGGTCTTGGTGGCCTCTAATGGCCCGAATCCCAGCATGAACCCGTGGCGGACTGTTGGTGCATGGCAGCCTTTGTGTACAACTTCTCACGTCAGCCTGTTGTACCCGCAGACTTGGTTGTACACTCATCCCCCACATGTACCTGGATCCCCATCTGTGTACACATGACCCTGACATGCCCTCCATGCACACAAACACACATTCACACCCCTACTTCCAGGCACGTCTCACATCCATGCTCATCTTCCTACACTCCGCCCCCCCCCCCCCCCCGCCGCCCCTCACGCACACACACTGGGAACCACCCCCAGACAGGACCTGCAGGCTGGTGTTTGGGGAGAAGCTTATTACCAGGGCGGCTCCATGGGGCCCCGGTACCTCTTTTCAGCTGCTGGGAGCTGGACCAGGCGGCTGGGCCCTGCCTCTCGGCAGCTGTCGGTGAGAAGGCCCTCCTCCTTCAGAGCCTTGGCCTGGGGTAGGCTCCGCCCTCTAAGACTGTGCAAACAGGGGGAGAGTCTGTGTGGAGGCTTTGTGGTGGAGTCTGCAACCAGTGACCACAGGGAACCCCTCGAACTTAACACCTACAAAACGAGCTCTGCATCCCCCAACCCCAGTACTCTCTGGCTCAGAAAGAGGCCCCCTAGGTCGGCAAAGCCCAAGACCTGGGAACTCCCCACCTGGAGCCTCCCTCTCTTCACCCCCACCCCACACCCATCACCCCAGTCCTGGTGAGCCCACTTCCTAAATAGCCCCCTGGCCGGTCTTCTTCCTGCTCGGCCTTTGCCGCCACCTGTCAGGCCCCCATCATGACCTGCCTGTTCCCCCCTCAGTCCATTCTGATCCTGTCCCTTCCCTCTGAAAGCCATTTTCCGTGTCCTACGCTCTCCCTGGCCCCACCCTCACCGCCATGGGGAAGTCCCCACTGACAACAAGATGGACTCAAGTTCCCCGATGAGAAACTCTCCTCAGATCACCCGGCATCACCCTTCATAGAACTGGTGGCCCTTTGCAGTTATGGAATTATTTGAGTTATTTGATTAAAGACTGTCTCCCCCGAGAGACTGGGCTGAGGACAGGGACTATGTCAGTAGAGTGCCCATAACATCCCCAGTTCCTGGCACATAGTAGGTGGTTGGTCAATGGTTATTGAGGAAGAAAAGAAAGAAGGAAGGAAGGAAGGAAGGAAGGAAGGAAGGAAGGAAGGAAGGGAGGGAGGGAGGGAGGGAGGGAGGGAGGGAGGGAGGGAGGGAGGGAGGGAGGGAAGGAAGGAAGGAAGGAAGGAAGGAAGGAAGGAAGGAAGGAAGGAAGGAAGGAAGGAAGGAAGGAAAAGGGAGGGAGGAAGAACTCTGTTCTAGTGTTTTATTCTGCCCAAGGTTTTTCCTGGAGGGGGCAGGACCCTCAGAACTGCACCAAGAATCAAGTGTGAGGGGTCACCTTGAGAGTCAGTGGGTCTCCCAAGCCAAAACAGAGTAGGGTGGCCTGATGTGGCCTGGCCTTGTGAAGGTGGGCGGTCAGTGCGGCTCCATGGACAAATGGGGGTCAAGAAGGCAGCTTTGGCAGAGTTGTCTGGCATTGTCCAGGAAGGAGGTCTCTGGCAGATATCCTGGGTGGTGATCCATCCATCCATCCCAACATTTATTGGTAGCGACCATGTGTCCCACCCACACATACACCCTCATACGTGTGGTAAGCAGTTTCATGGGAGGAGCTTCTAACACTGCTTCAAGGCTCAAAGAAGACTTCTTAGGAGAAGGGCCCTTTAGCCTGGGCTTTGAGGAATGCCTAGAAGTTCACTAGGAGAGACTTTCCAGAGGAGGTGACATTTGGTCTGGGTCTTGAGGGATGCATACAAGTTGACCAAGAACACAAGAGAGGAACCATCTCTGGATGCTGAGTTACTTTAGGGCCGTGTGTAGGCCACAGGACAAGAAAGACCAGGCCCTGCTCATCCATGCCAGCCTCTCCCATGTGCCTTGTATGTGACTGAATGAGACAGAGAGTCTCAGATGCCTCGTCCTGGAGTGGTGAAGACTGACCCAGTTCACGTGTGTGCTCAGCACGGAGCAGGTGCTCAGCCAGAGTTGGGGAAATCTCAGAATTGATTCCGTTTCAGGCCATCTCCCTCCTTTGGGTCTCCTGTGATGGGCATACCTCCAGCGACGGGGCACTCACTCCCGTGTAGGGCAGCCTTTTCACTTTTCAGACCTAGCTGTGTCCCAGCCAACCAAGTGGTGAGGGTTGGAAGCAGCTGCTGGAAGGCCTGGATTTCAGCCCATAGCTGCCTGACCATCAGCAGCTCTGATGCTTCCAGGAATGGTTTCCTCCCCACCACGGTCTCCCAGGGAGCATCCGAAGTGGGGGAAATGTCCTCAGAAGTTTACTGGGACACAGAGTGGAGGCTTTTGCAAGGTTTTGGCCGGGGAGCATCCAGGGCACAGCGGGTGCTCACCCCACATGACTCCCCATCCTCCTCAGCTCTGGGCTTTCCTGCCTCCCTGTGGCTTCCATCGTCAGGGGCGCATTCATGGAGCACCTACTGTCTGCTCACGGGTCGCCCGCCCCCAGCCCGCCCCGGTGTTGTCCCCCGGAGATGGCGGCAGCCTGGGAATGTGGGTGGGGACCCCCGGGGCGTAGGCTGCTGGACAGAGGCCTCAGTGTGGAGCTGCTGGGGTCCTCTCCCGGGGCCCAGACCCATGACTGCACGTCTGAGAATGCCTCCCATTATCCAACTCACAGAGCACAAAGGGGCCACGCGGGGCTTGGCAGGCCCGGCGCCCGGGATGGGTGCACGGGGGGTCTGGTTCCCCACCACAGAGGGCAAGGATGTGCCCAGAGTCGAGAGGGCAGCTCTCACGCAGGAATGAGAACCATTTCCTCCAGCCTTCGGGGAGACAAAGACAGAGAGAAATGACCAGGGACTTGCCTCCTCTCGGGCAAGGGCAGGCCACTCCTCCTGAGCTGTGAAACCAGGCCCAAAAGGCCACTCCCCCCTCCTCACCCCTGGGGGGCATCCGACAGAGGCCGGGGAGAGAACACTCCAGAACTCCAAAGGTGGGGAACCCTCCTCGTTTCCTGTGGCATCTGCCGTGGGGAAATGCCAACAGCCATGCCAGCAGCACCACTGCTGTAATTTAAACGCATCGGCGTGACGGGTGCTGGGTCTCCCGGCTCCTCCTGGGCCGCTCAGTGGGATGTGGTGGCAATGACAGGAGGTCTGATATGAAGGGGCAAGGTGGGCTAGAGAGGGAGTAGGAGTCGCTTTGGGCCACCTCTTTGCTGTGTGACCTTGTTCAGGCCTCCAGGCCTCTCTGAACCTTGGTGTCCATGTTTCTGAGAAGAGAGGAGGGAGACCCGGTGGAGGGTCAATTAAGCAGGTGATCTTAGGCATCTGCGCCCTTAATTGGCTCGGCACTGACAACTGGCCTCCGTGCAGCTGCCATGAGGGTGACATCATTCTCTGGGCCTGGGGCTCTCCTGAGTGGGGTACAGATGATCGCTGTGAGGAGCCTGGGGGAGAGGAGCAGGGTTTCAGAGCTGGGAAGACCGTGGATGCCACACTTCCTGATACGCCGGGCCGCGTGACATGGGTATGTTTTTCCATCCTCACAGCAGCCTTGTAAGGCGGATTGTACTCCCCTCTTTCCAGATAAGGAAACTGAGGCTCAAAGAGAGGTGGGGTCACCGTGGTGGAACTCAGGTCTCAACTCCCCGGCAAGGGGCAGAGAGAGGCAGTGGTCAAGAGCAGGGTCTGGAGGCCAGTGAGCTGTGCCCCCACAGGCGAGCGTTGGCACCTCCCTGATCTCCATGTCCCCATCTGTAAAATGGGCTGACAAACCCCACCTCTCAGGCTGCTCCCAGGAGGAAACAATAGGGGTAAAGCCCTGAAGAAGCCTCTGCTCCTGGCCCTCCTCCTCTCCCTTCCCTCCCTCTCCCCCTCCCCCTCCCCCTCCCCCTCCCCCTCTCCCTCTCTCTGTAGAGGCCAGGAGGAGGGTGCTGAGCTGTCCCAGAGGATTCTGTCTCCAGCACCTTCCTGTCACCAAGGCAGTGCTCAGAGCAGTCAGCGTATCAGGAGGTATCAGGAGCGTTTCCTGCAGGAAAAGCGTTCTCTGAGCCCAGGCCCATCAGCAGGAGCCCCCTCCTCCCAGCACAGCCTGGCCCCACTGTTATTTTTTCCAATTGTAGAAGGAAAACATTTCCTCCCTCTCCTCACAGCTCTGCCCTGGGCAGCAGGGAGCCGAGGATGGACAGGGCAGGGTGGGGAGCCCCCGGCCAGGCAGGGGGAAGGCCCAGGCCTGTCTTCTCGGGGCCAGGCTGACCACTGACCCTCAGTGCCCAGGCGAGGACCTGCCCCCTCTGAGCCACCATGTCCTCACCTACAAAGGCACTACATTGGGTCAACGTCTCCCAACTTTCAGGCGTTTCATACACCTGGGTTGTGACCTACTGCACATTTATCTTTAAATTAACTCACCTTTTTCTGCCTGGCTGGTGTGGCTCAGTTGGTTGAGCGCTGTCCCATGCACTAAGGGTCGCTGGTTCAATTCTGGGCAGGACACATGCCCAGGTTGTGGGCTCAATCCCCAGCAGGAGGCAGCAGATTGATGTTTCTCTCTCTCCCTCTCCCTACCTCTCTCTCACTCTCTCAAATCAATAAAAACATATTTTAAAAAAATTAACTCACATTTTAAAAACTTCAGTAACTGCATTTATTAAGCAAACTTTACATCATTATTGTACCTGGAGAACCAGTATCACTTGCCAAAATCAGAAAATAACTGCAAATGTTATAAGGACAACAAGTGACTTCTAGAATGCTGGTGTCAACACCAATGAGCTTGAGACCTTCTTTCTATTAAAAATGGACAATGACAAATGTTAGAGGCATTAAAGATACATTAGCTCCAACAGAGACCTTCTCCTCGATATAATCAGAAGGCTTGAACAAAAACTGAAAATGGCCTGAGTCACAGTGTAATTCAAGGTTAGCTAGTAGTTAATCCAGGGTTGGTTAATCTGAGTTAGTTAATTCAGCGTTAGTTAATGCTGGATGCCACCTAACCTCCCCTCCTGGGTACCCTCCATCTCTCATCGGTTTCCTCTTAAACCTTTTCTGAGAAGACTCCCCACTGCATCTTCCTTCCTTCTGCCAAGAGTTATCAGCACCCCCTCTGCCCACCCAGGGGTGTGGGGTGGCTGCCACCATGACCCATTCTAACCTGGAGAAGCTCCCAGCTAATGGGCAGAGAGAAGAAAGCACAGGATCTGGAGATAGATCTGAGTTTAAATCCTCACCTTGCCAATGTCCCTCAGTTTCTCCATCTCTGAAATGGGTTCAATGATCCCAGTTTTGTCAGCTGACTGTGAGGATGGCAGGAGGTTGTTCAGGGCAGTACTGGACTCCACTAGCGACCATGGGGCTCATGACAGGAAGTGGGGCCCTGGTGCGCCATTGCTCAATGCAAGGGGAGAGAAATGGGCATTTGCCCAGTGCCTGTGATGCGCCTGGCACTGTGCTTTCTGGAACGTTATACTCTTCACATCTCACAATCTCCCAGGGGCCAGTGTGCTGTTATGATTGTCCTTATTTTGCAGACGAGGAAACTGAGGCTCAGAGAGGGCAAGAGCCTTGCCCTAGGCCATACTGTACTTGGACTTCCAGCTTATGCCAGGACACTTGGACCCTGGCTGAGCTCTCTGCAGTCTAAACTGGCCCTGCATTCCCCCAGCCAGGGTGGCTCCAGTCCTAGAGCTCAGCTTGGCAGGTAGTTTTGTGTGCCCAGAACCATCTTTCACTGTGTGCCAGGCGGAGCTTCGAGGACACAGAGCATTATCCTCAGGGCTCAGTGGGGGGAGCTGCAGGATTCAGCAAGATGAGCTGGAGACAGAAAAGAAGCTAGGAGGGGGCGAAAGAAGGAGAGAGGAGTGGGGGATAGGGAGGGAGACAGAAAGAGAGAGAGACAGACACACAGAGAGATAGAGAGACACACACAAAAGACAGAGTGAAAAGAGAGGGGGTTGGGGAGGGACAGAGAGAGAAAAAAACGGGTGGAGCAGAAAGACATAAATAGAGATGCGTTGGGAAGGCCAGAGAAAGATAAGGCTGAAGAGAGACAGACAGATGGACTGATGGGGGAGGACGCAGAGGAGGGAGTGGGGTGAGGTGAATTGGGGCAGGCAGCCTCCTGCACCCCTGCTGGGCTCCCCAGTCGGCTCCCACAGGTTGTACAACATGAGCCCTGGAGGTGGGGACATGGGTCCTACCTGGCTGTCCCCTGAGTGGCCTTGAGCCCAGGAGGATGGTGCCAGAGGCAGAGCCTCTGATTTCTTACAGCTGAACACTCCCAGCTCTCAAAGCAGTGGCAGGACCTGGGGATGGGGGAGGGGAAAGCGGGGATTGGAAAAGGCAGGGGTGATGGGCAAACACTGATGGCAGGAAGGCAGGAAGGCAGGAAGGCCGGGGTGTTGGGCTAAGGAAGCAGGGGGCTGCTGTAGGCCCGGCTTTTCCTGCCTACCCTGTGGGGCACGGAGAAATTCCCTGTCCTTCCTTCCTGGCGTGGTGGTGGGAACAAGTCAGTTGAGGCCAGGCCACCCTTAGAGCAAGGGCCACAGGGAACCACGTGGCAGCCAGAGGTCTGATAGGAGCCCCTTCTAGTTCTGAGAGGCCAGAGCTGGCCTGGGACTGGGGGTGGGTTGGGGTGGTTTCAAAGCCAACAGATCTTGGCTTTCAAACATTGCAATTCTGCTCCTTATGAGCTGTGCCTCCGGCCAGTCCCTTCTCTCCGGGGCTTCAGGAGCTGCATCTGTGAAGTGGGATCATACGAGTACCAGCCTCAGAGGGCAGCTGTGAGGAGGACGAAGCCAATCAATTCATGGAAAGCTCTAGAGGAGCCCTGTTTGAGCACCCACCTTTGCCAGGTGCCATAGAGGCTCGTGACACGGGCCCTGAGACCTTGGAATCGTGGCTGCCTGCCTCCCACCTCAGTGTCTACCTGTTCCTTCCAGGTGGAAGGAGAAGTGGCCCCGTGCCGGCTCACGTGGCTGACCTCCCACTAAATGGGGGGATTTTAGGTTCTTCCAGAGTTCCCCACAACGGGGGAGTGCTTCCTGGGCAGGAAAGCAGCGGCCCACAGGGCTGGGCCTCCACAGGAGGCCTCTGGGGGCCACTCCCTCAGGACCACGGCCTCATGGGTGTGGCCAGTGCCGACCAGACTGCCCCGCAGCCTGGCACCTGCGGAAATAGTGCCTCTCTCCATTTTCCTGATTGATGAGTCTGACCCTTGAGCTCTGTCCCTCTGTCCCACCACTTATAAAACCCCTTTTATGGGGCCGGGGTTTGGGGGGGACAGATCTTGGGGACTAAGGGGGTGGTGCCCCCTGCCCAGCTGGCCCTGGAGGTGCCCAGGCCTGGACAGTGCCCTAGGAAAGAGGGTGAAAAGGCGGAGACGTGGAGATGGGAAGAAGGGAGGGCTGTGGACCAAGAAGGCAGAGAGGGAGAGAAGGGGGCAGACTGAGATGGAGAAGAGGGAGGTCCGAGGGATGGGAGAGAGACCGCGAGTTCCAGGGGGAGGGAGCGGAGGGAGCGACGGAGAGAGGGAGAGGGAGCGAAGGACAGAACAGAGAAGGGAAAGAGAGACACATACACGGGGAGGGGGCTTAAACAGGGACAGAGACAGGGAGATACTGAGAGACAGGGGGGTGGAGAGAGAGAGGAAAGAAAGCAAAAAACCAGCCCGAGCGAGACCAGGAGGAGGGAAGGGAAGAAGAATAAGCGACGGAGGCGGAGGCGACGCCGGGAAAGGGAGCCTCTGGGGCCGTGGACGCCGCGCCCGCAGGAGGGTCCCGGAGGGCGCGGGGCGGCCGGACCCTCCGACAGCCAAGCCGGGGCCAAGCAGCCGGCGGGCGGGGCGGGGCCGCGGGGCAGCCCGGAGAGCCCGCCGGGGCGCTCGGGGAGGTGGGCGGGGGGCGGGCAGGGGCTCGAGGGCGGGGCGCGGCCGGGCGGGGCGCGGCGCGAGGGCGTGTCTGCGACGGAGCCGCCCCCGCCCCGCCCCCGGCTTGCGCTGCGCCGCTGAGCCCGGCCGGGGCGCCGGGGCCGGGGGCGGCTGGCGCGGGCAGGAAGCGCCTCGCGGCCCGGGCCCGCCCCCCGCCTCCTGCCTCCTCCGGGCTCCCGGCTCCCGGCCGCGCCGCACCCCATGCACTCGCCGTGCCGCGCAGCCCGCGCACGCCCGGATGGCTCGTCGCGCCGCGGGCGGCGCACCCCGTAGCGCCCGGGCCGCCGCGACCGGCCCCCGGCCGCCGCGCCCGCCATTCCGGGCCCCGCCGCCGTGCCCGCTGCCGCTGCCGCTGCTGCTGCTGCTGCTGGGGGCGGCGCGGGCCGGCGCCCTGGAGATCCAGCGCCGCTTCCCCTCGCCCACGCCCACCAACAACTTCGCCCTGGACGGCGCGGCCGGGACGGTGTACCTGGCGGCCGTCAACCGCCTCTACCAGCTGTCGAGCGCCAACCTGAGCCTGGAGGCCGAGGCGGCCGTGGGTCCGGTGGCCGACAGCCCGCTGTGTCACGCCCCGCAGCTGCCGCAGGCCTCCTGCGAGCACCCGCGGCGTCTCACCGACAACTACAACAAGATTCTGCAGCTGGACCCCGGCCAGGGCCTGGTGGTCGTGTGCGGGTCCATCTACCAGGGCTTCTGCCAGCTGCGGCGCCGGGGCAACATCTCGGCGGTGGCCGTGCACTTCCCGCCCGCCGCGCCGCCCGCCGAGCCCGTCACGGTGTTCCCCAGCATGCTGAACGTGGCGGCCAACCACCCGAACGCGTCCACCGTCGGGCTGGTGCTGCCGCCCGCCGCCGGCACGGGGGGCAGCCGCCTGCTCGTGGGCGCCACGTACACCGGCTACGGCAGCGCCTTCTTCCCGCGCAACCGCAGCCTGGAGGACCACCGCTTTGAGAACACGCCGGAGATTGCCATCCGCTCCCTGGACGCGCGCGGCGACCTGGCCAAGCTCTTCACCTTCGACCTCAACCCTTCCGACGACAACATTCTCAAGATCAAGCAGGGGGCCAAGGAGCAGCACAAGCTGGGCTTCGTGCGTGCCTTCCTGCACCCGCCGGACCCGCCGCCGGGCGCGCCGTCCTACGCGTACCTGGCGCTCACCAGCGAGGCGCGTGCGGGCGACAAGGAGAGCCAGGCGCGGAGCCTGCTGGCGCGCATCTGCCTGCCTCGCGGCGCCGGCGGCGACGCCAAGAAGCTCACCGAGTCCTACATCCAGCTGGGCTTGCAGTGCGCGGGCGGCGCGGGCCGCGGCGACCTCTACAGCCGCCTGGTGTCGGTCTTCCCCGCGCGCGAGCTGCTCTTTGCGGTCTTCGAGCGGCCCCAGGGGGCCCCCGCGCCCCGGGCGGCTCCTGCCGCGCTCTGCGCCTTCAGCTTCGCCGACGTGCAGGCTGCCATCCGCGCCGCGCGCACCGCCTGCTTCGTAGAGCCTGCACCCGACGTGGTGGCGGTGCTCGACAGCGTGGTGCAGGGCACCGGGCCAGCCTGCGAGCGCAAGCGCAACATCCAGGTAAGTCCAGGCATGGCGGTCGCCGCGGGAGAGCGGGCCGGTAACTGGGCGGGTTGCGCGCTTTGCGGGTCACTGGTGTGAGCGTCCGGGGACACACGTGTGTACTCTGGACCACAGGTGCATTTGCGGGGACTTAGGTGTACTCTCGTGGGTACAGGTGTCAGCTGAGATGGGGGCAACTAGCGCGAATACGGCCCAGGTGTGCGTGTGAGGTCATTCAATTGAGTGCTGGCTTACAGGTGCGCATACCTAGGTGCGTGGGAGGGGTTCAGGTTGTGGATAGGTTCGTGGTGAAGAGAGCTAACGGTGTATATATAGCTCAGGTGTGCGCCCGGAGGTGGGTCCTAGGCGGTGAGCACACGGCAAGTGAGTGTATGTCTGACCAAAGGCCTTGGTGGGGAGGTGCCAGGGTCAGGAGGGTATGCAGGGGGCAGGGCTGGCCCTGAGGCTCAGGAGGGAATGAGGAGTGGCCAGGTGTGAGGACACACCAGCTGGTGGGAAGGGGACCCAGGTGTCTGGGGCTGGGCTGGGGAGTAACAAGGGGGCCAGGTTCGGGGATCAGTGTGTGTGTTGAAGTTGTGGGGACGTGACCTAAGGGTGCCGAGGGAACTTCGTGCCGTTCTCTTCAAGTAAGCGCACCAGCAAGGGGTCACTCGTTCAGGGGGCCCTGGGAAGTGGAACCCTTCACCTTTTCCACACTCTGCATCTGTGTCCGAGTCTGGGGAATCCATCTGAACCCCAGGCTTTGCCACTGCCCTGGGAAGCCTCCGTTCCTCCTTCCGCAAATGCCAGACTCAGACTTCTGGTGATTCCAGAGCCCTCCTTGGGGCCAGGCCCCCCGATTGCCCTGCCCCATTCCTCCTCTGTGGTCCTCGGGCTGCGGCAGGAATCTCATGAGCTTAATTACTCGTGGGTGTGCCCAACACTGGGGCTTACAGAAAACTCAGATTCCTGCCCTTATGGTCAGGCTCCCACGGCTGCCCACCACCCGGCTGGCTGGCTGCCCCGAAAATAAAGGTCATCGTGGGTGAGCAGGGCAGACTGTCCCGGGGAGCAGGGCCCAGCCAGCGGAGGGCTGGCTGCCCAGCGCTGTGGTGAGACATCCACCATTCCTCTTCCCAGAGCCACAGACCCCAGTGGGCTGTGTTTGGGGTGGGTTTTGTTTAAGGAGGTCTCGGGGCTAGGAGTGAGTGGCGAGTCGACCCTACTCTATGGAAGGAAGACCCTGTCGGGGGACCAAGGCCTCCCCTCAACCTTCCCAGGCCCTGCATGTCCATCCAGGCCCTGGTCAGTCTGTCCCCTTGGGCCTCTAGTCTCCTCCTCCCCCTCTGGCAGGAGCCTTCTCAGTTCCTAAGGTCCATTATTTTCAGCCTGGCCTCGTGCAATGACTCATTCTGCTGAAGGGGGCTGGGGCTTCCTTCTTTTTAGGGGGCAGGGCCTCTACAAGGACACAGCCCCAGGGACAGAGTGGCCAAGGGCCTCCTCCTGACCCCAAGGTGAGGCGGGTTGTCAGCCCTCCGTCACTCTCCCTGTGTCCGCCCCATCCCTCTCCCTGTCCCCATACCCAGCTATCGGCACAGGCCAGTGCCCCTGGGCAGGCTCTTCCAGATGTGTAAAATCAAGGCCCCAGGGTGGGGGTGGGCGGGTGGTTATTATTCTTGCTCCAGGCTGTTGCCAGCTCCTCAGTTAGAGGTTAAGAATTTGGACTTCGCACACTGGGTTCAAACCCTACTCTGCCACTTCCCAGCTATGTGACGTTGGCAAAGGACTTAACCTTCCTCATCTGTAAAGTGGGGATGATAAAAACAAATCTCTAAGGACTAAATGAACTAATTAATGTGAAGCACTTCTCTGGCACACAATAAGCACCTGGTAGAGGTATGCTGTCCTTGTTATTATTACCCCAGGGGACAGTATTAGCAGAAGTCTGGGCTGGATCCTGAACAGCAAAGTGACCTATTTGGGCTTCTCCTTGCAGCAGAGGCGACTCCACCCTCTCCCACCTCTAGAAGCCTCAGTAAACATTTCTAAACCGCTACTGGGTGCCCAGCCCTGTGCACTGGGGGGCAATGGTGACTCGGTTTCTGCTCTTGTGGATCATGCAGGCGAGCAGAGGACTGACATGCAGGCAGGCTCTTACAGCCGGAGGGATGAGGGAGCCAGGAGAGGGGCATCAAGTCGTTTCTGCTGCAAGAAGAAGCCAAAATAGGTCACTCTTTGCTGTTCATCTTGGGGGAGTGATATCAAAGCAGAGGGGGATGAGCAGGAGTTAGCCATCTGAGGCTGGCAGGAGAGGAGGGAAGGGTCCAGGCTGAGCGAACAGCCTCTGCAAACACCTGGAGGTGGGATACAGCAAATGGGCTAGAGCAGTGGTCGGCAAACCGCGGCTCGCGAGCCACGTGCGGCTCTTTGGCCCCTTGAGTGTGGCTCGGCGTTAGAACCACTTCTTCAAAATCGACTCGCCCAGGCCGAAAACCGACTTCTGCGCATGGGCCACGAAGTTTCAATCTCACTGTACGTGCGCGCCCACACGTGGTATTTTGTGGAAGAGCCACACTCCAGGGGCCAAAGAGCCGCATGTGGCTCGAGAGCCTCGGTTTGCCGACCACTGGGCTAGAGCTACTGAACCGAGTGGGGAGGCGGGTGGGGCTGCAGGGTGCAGGTTGGCCGTATGATGGGATTGGGACTGTATCCTGGGGACATGGGGAGCCATGAAGGGTTTTAGCCAGAGGAGTGATATGACTTGAATGAGCATCTGCATGTCTTCCTCTGAGGAATGGGAATGACAATAAAAGTACCTGCCTCGCAGGACCATGGTGGGAATTCCACGAGATCATACTGGGGAAGCTCTTAGTAGAGTGGCTGGCACATGTGCTTGCAATTACTATGATTATTTTTATTTTATTTTTTAAATCTTTTATTAATTAAATATTTTTATTTTATATATGTTTTTTGTTTATTGATGAGAGAGAGAGAGAGGGAGAGAGGAGAGAAACATGGATTTGTTGTTCCACTTATTTATGCATTCATTGGTTGAGTCTTATATGTGCCTTGACTGGGGATCAAACCAGCAACCTTGGCATATCGGGACGATGCTGTAACTAAGCTCCCTGGCTGGTGCTTACTATGCTTATTTTTAACGTAATTATTTTAGAAAGTCCCTAGGTGACTGGTGAGAAGGCAAGAGGAGAGACAGGGGGAGAGTAGTTGGGAGGCTGGTGCCATCTCCCAGGCAGGAGATTCACTCACTCATTCGCAAATAGTCCTCCAACACTTGCCGTGACGGGCCCTGGGCGCAGCTGTGCAGGTAGCGGGCCAGGCCTTGTTCTTGGGGATGTGATGGGCCACCGGGGGGCATAGAAGGAAGCGGTGGGCTTGGGACAGATTTGGCTGCCAGGATGTAGCCCCAGAGGTGGGGACCGACAGGATGGAGGGGAAGGAAGCTGCCCAGTCTGGCCCGACATCAGATGGAAGTTGGGCGAGGGGACAGCACCTTGTTCTTCCATCTGTTCTCCAAGGACATCTGACCTCCAGGCAAGGGAGGTGGCTTGGCCAGGCCTCTGGAAACTCAGCTTCCTGCAGTTGTAGGGTTTTTTTTTTTTGGTTTTGGTTTGTTTTGTTTTAACCCTCACCAGAGGATATGTTTTTATTGATATGTATTTATTTTCATTTTTTTATTGTTGACAGTTTACAGATGTCTCCCACTTTCCCTGCCCCCCTTCACTTTTTATTGATTTTTAGAGAGAGAGAGGGGAAGGGAGAGGCCAGGGTTGCCTGAAACGTAGGTATGTGCCCTGACCGGGAATCAAACCCGCAGCCTCTTGGCGTACGGGACGATGCTCCAACCAACTGGGCCACCTGGCCAGGGCCACAGTTGTTTTTGGGGTCTCTCAGCCCCACAGCCTCAGTCAGGGTAGTTTTGGGCAGGCTTTTTCCTCTGCTCTCCACCTTTAAGACAATGAAGGGAGGAGGTACTGAGGTGTGAGGTGAGAGGCAGGGAACCTCAGAGGCCCCAGCATTGCCCCTGATGGTTTTTGGCATATTTGGGGCTGTTGGACTGTTTTGATAAAGTGGGAGTGAGGAAATTAGCCTTCCTTGCGTATAGCGTGGATTCCTTCCGTCACCTCATGTTTGAGGTGAAAGCAAGTTTGGGAAGTTGCCACAGCTATCAAGGGGGGAAACTGAGGTACAGGGTCACCCAGCAAGGCAAGGGCAGGCTGAGTCTTTTAAAAAATACATTTTTTATTGATTTCTGAGAGGAAGGTAGAGGGGGAGAGAGATGAAACATCAAGGATGAAATCGAATCATTGATGGGCTGCCTCCTGCACGCCCCACACTAGTTGAGCCTGCAACCCAGCATGTGCCCTGACCAGGAATCAAACTGTGACCTCCTGGTTCATAGGTGGATGCTCAACCACTGAGCTCACTGTCACCTTTGAATGACCATAGTATTTGTGTTTTTAAATCAAAAAGAAAACTGACAGGGAAATGTCAGTGCTGCATTTTCAAGGTGTCTTTTTATAGTAAAGGTGGAAAAAGAACCCTCAGGCGGTTTTAAACTGGCATGTGGTGGGTGGGTGCTCATTGTCAAGAAGGCGTTTTTCTGAACCAATTTAGGGGTTGAAATGCTGGGTGGAGGTGGAGGGAGACAGCTCCCAAGATGGGCTTTCTAGATGGAATTGGAATGGGGCTGGGAGTGAGCTCCCCGTGGCCAAGGGTATAAGCAGAGGCACTTGGTAGGACTTAGGAGAAGGGGTTCCCGTGGGGTTGGCCAGGATGACCTTCTAACCTAGAGAGATAGACAGGGCTTGGGCCAGAAGACTGTTCATATCCCTCCCCACGCTGGGAAAGCCATCCATTTGGATTCCCAAGTAGGTGAGGGTAAAGCTGATCTCGAGTTCTGTTCTCCTCCCTGTATGCTGTGTGACCGCTGGGTCTCATGCTTTCTCATTGTAAAGCCGGCCAGTGTCTTCTGAGGATGTGGGCAGATTAAAATCTCACACGCAGTGCCCAAAAATGGCAGGCAGAGGAAAAGAGTACATCAGAGGAAAGTGTGCTCGGCGTGTGGAACAGCCAACCGGGCAGCTTGTGCTCAGAGGAGGGAGGATGCTCTAGATCAGTGGTTCTCAACCTTCCCAATGCCGCGACCCTTTAATACAGTTCCCCATGTTGTGGTGACCCCCAACCATAAAATTATTTTCGTTGCTACTTCATAACTGTCATTTTGCTACTGTTAATGAATCGTAATGTAAATATCTGTGTTTTCCGATGGTCTTAGGCGACCCTGCTAGCGGTTCTCCATCTGTAGAGCCTAAGACCATTGTAATTGTGGCAAGTTGTACAATTACACCCCCCTCCTCCCCCATGGAGATCTGGGCGTTGCCCTTCGTACAAAACCCCCTTCGGTGATAGCACCTCCATGCAGGCTCTGGATGGAGCTAGACTGACGCTGCAGTGACTCAGATCCAGAGTGGGGTGCGGCCGGCTGGGGCACCTGCAGAGGCCGGGCCATACGTTGGGGACGATAGCTGATGGGGCCTCCTGCGGAAGTGGGGGAGGCAGGGGAACACCTGGTTGCATTCAGCTCTGGAACTAGGATTGCCTGGATTCTGGAAGGAGTGTGCCCCCGGCCTTTTGGGTGTGTGAATGAGGGATGTGGTCCGTTTGAACGATGACCGGGCACATCCCTTTCTACACGGACCCCAGCCCTGCCCGGTACAGACTGTGCTGGGCACTGGGCTTCCCTGCAGGGCAGCCCCTCACTGTCTGGCGTTTGCCAGGAGGTGGCCCTGGCCGTGACCACAGTAAGACCTGCCATGACCCAGGCAGGCCCAGAGAGGTGGGTGAGTGCTGGACCCTGGATTTCCCCGTCGGGAAAGAGGGCTCAGCCGAGGGAAGAAGGGGTGTCCTGGCGTTTGGCGGAGGCCCTGTGTGAGTCGGTGTCGGTTCCTGCAGGACGGCCTCGACCCGAGTTCATTTTGCCCGCCCGCAGCTGCCGGTCCTCATGGAGATGAAGGAAATAGGCTGGTTCCAAGTTCTGGTTGCTGCAGGGGGGAAGAGGTGGTGTGTGTGGAAGGAGCGTGCGGGCCGGAGCCCCTGGGAATGAGGGGCCCCTTCCCCTTTCTGGGCCTCCGTTTCCTGCTCCGAGTTGGGACATGGGGTGACAAGGAAGCCCTCACTCTGACACCAGAACTGCTCCCATCAGCATCATTAGCATTCCTACTGCTGTTTCTCGGGAACTTATTCTGTGTGGGGCACTCTGCAAAGCACTTTACGTGCAGTGTATCTTTTCATACCCACCCCGCCCCGAAACAGGATGAAGTGTTATCCCCAGTCTACAAAAAGGGGAAACAGTGACTTGCCTGAGGTCACACAGTGGCTGAAAGGCGGAGCTGGTGCCTGGCCGCAGAGTCTGTGTTCATCGCCTTTAATCTCTGGGTTCTCTGAAAACAACACTGACCAAAGGGCCCTGACGTCACAGTGGGAGGGGGTGAATGGGCCCATTTTAAAGGTGGGGAAACTGAGACCCAGGGAAGTTCTGTTCCCCAGGACTGCAGCTACCTTCACCTACCAGAGCCCAGCACCTCCTGGGCAACATCTCCTACCTGTCTGTCCTCCTGGTGGAGGGTGCTCTGAAGTGTGGCGGTATGGGGGGGGGGGGGAAGGAGGGGGAGGCTCAGCTTTGTTACATGGCAGCCCCCAAAAAGGATGAATCAGACCCTGTCCCTCCTCTCCAGGAACCCCCACATGGTCAGGAAGGAGAGCATGACAAAAGACATGCTGTAGCCAAAGCCACACACGGACCAGCCGCATCTGAGGAAGTCAGGGAAGGCTTCCTGGAAGAAGGTGACGTTGGAGCAGGACTTTGACAGATGGGGCTGGGGATGGCATTCCAGGCAGGGGACACAGCAGGGGCAGAGGCCCAGAGGTGTGGTAGAACGTGGCTTGGGTAACAGGCAGCGATGAAACTGAGAGTGTGTGGGGTCTGGGGTGTAGGCCAAGGATTTGGACACTGTCCTGTGGGCTGTGGAGAGCCAGCAAGGGTTTGTTTGGGAAGAGCGAGACAGTTAATCTGTTTCTAGAAGGGACCATGGGTGCGAGCCCCGAATTAGTCCTGCCAGGTGCTGGCAGAGGCAGGAGGCTCTCTCTCAGGGCCCGCCCCACCGCGTTCCCCCCACCCCACCCCCCGCTGGACCAGGTGACTCCCCAGGGCCGCTCCAGCTCTGACAGCGGTGTGGGGATTGCCATGGAAACCAGCAGGTCTCCACACGGGGACAGGCCCGGAAAGTCCCCTGGCGCCAGCCGCGTGGATTTGGATCCTGGCTACTACCCCCAGAGCGAGACTGTTTTCTTCCTTCCAGAGCCCGGGTTTGGGCCGGGGGAGCCATACAGGCCACCAGGGCGGGCCTTGCACAGCCCGCTCTCCTGCTAAGACCCGATGCCACCTGGATCTGCCCATCTCTGGGCCCGTGTGGCTCGCCCCGCCCACTCCACTGTCCTTTACCCTGAAATATAATAAATCACGTGCTGGAGGAGGGAGGAAGCTGTAAGCTCCATTACGAGGTTCAGTGAGGCCCCAGCGGGGCGTTAATCATATAGCACTTTCTGCTCTGATCGGTAAATAATGGGGGGGCAGTGGGCAGAAGCCTTGACGTGGAAGCCAGGCCGGGAAAGGAGCTAAAGGGGGATCAGCACCCACCCCCGCCCCCTAAGCCCCGCTCAGGATGCGTCCACCGTCTGTGTTTGAGCCCTCCAGAAGTGGACATTTCCTTGGTGGGCCTCAGTTTCCCCAGCTTGCAACCCAGGGCATTTCCAGCTCCAAGTAGCCACACTCCCCGCAGCTGTTGGCAACGCCCGGCAGAGCAGCTGTGAGAGGCTGTGGTGAAGGGCCAGGACTCTGGAGCTCGCCTGCCTCGTTTGAAGCTCCCATCTGGACATAATGGCTGTGTGACTTTGGGCAAATCACTCCACCTCTCTGGGCCCCGGTTACCTTTGCTGTAAAGGAGCATCAGCTCGTTAGGGTGTGTTACATGAGGGGTTAACTGAGGTTATGCAGGCAGAGATCTGCGCACAAAGTAAACAGTAGCTGATTATTATTGTCATGTTGTTGATACTGCTGTATTGTTGTTATTATAAGCTGTCACTTCCCTGCGAGGGGTTGGTCCCCGAACTGGGATCTGGTCAACTAGCGAGCGGGACCCACGTGTCACCTCTGTGTCTCCAGCACATGGGACTTGGCCCAGAGATGTTTGCTGGGGGCCCCACGCCAGCCCGGTCCCCTCAGCTGCGCCCCAAGTGGTGGTAAAGCGACTCTGGGACCCAGGCCAGCACCCTCTGGGGAGGGGGGTGTGAGTTCCAGTCTCGAGGGCCCCGCAGCCCCAGGAGGAGGAAGGCAGCGGGCTCTCCCCTCCGGCCTGCATCCTCGCCAGGGAAGAAGCTGGGACAAAACCGTTCTGGGTGAGGAAGGGCCAGGGCCACTGCACTGCCACCCCGCCCCCCCCCCCCCCGCCCCCCGTTCGAGCCGGGAGGGAGGGAGTGACTTCTCACTGGGGCCGGCGGAGAGGCGCTGGCTGCCCATCCCACTCTGTGCTCCTCTGGGACCCTGGGGGGAGGGCTGGAAGTGGGGCCAGGCTGGGCTGGAATGAGAAACAGCTTCAAGAAGGGGGAGCAGGGTGTCTGGGGGGAGGGGGGGGCACGTCCAGCTAACAAAACAATGGCTGCTTGAGTCAGCGGCTGTGGCCTTAGTTCCCAGGAAGGCCCTGAGCGGAGCAGGCCGGGCCTCGCTCCCAACATCCGGGCAGCACTGCTGACCCAGCCTCACAGGCTTCCCTTTGGGAAGTTGGTAGAGTGGCTCGTCCTGGGGGCTCCCCAGTCCTCAGGCACCCCTGAGCTCCTGCCTAGGGGCCTGCAGCGCTGACTGGGAAGATTTGTTATGGTGTTGCTGTGACTGTCCCCACTTTACAGATGAGGAGACTGAGGCTCAGAGAGAATGGGGCACCCCACCGTGTTAAGAGCCGTGAAGCTTGGCACGTTAGGGGCCTCAGCTTCTGTCTGTTTGGGGGCACAGCAAGAGGGTGTGGGCCCCCTGCTCCCACCCCCATCCCGGTACAGCCAGGCCTCTGACCTCAGCCCGGGGGCTGCCCCTCCAGACTGTGCCCAGCCGCTCGGCGGGGCCCGGAGTGTTTTGTGGGTGGGTGGACACTTGTGTTCAGGGCAGCCTGGCCAGCTGGTTCACGCAGCCCTTCTTGATGGTGCCCAGTTGGCCTGGATGACCTCAGTGCCCTGGGGCTGGGTGACCTGCCTCCTCCAGGGAGGGGGTTGGGGCAGCCCCGGTAGGCTTCTCTGAAGCTCCGGAAGGGTCTGCATGAACTGCGGTGGCCATTATCATTCGCCAGTCCATCCTCCTGACTCAGGCAGCCGGGGCGGGGTGGGGAATGACTGCGCTGCGGGTTCTGCGGAAACCTCTGCCCGTCTTGGTGCCTTGCTTTCCCCAGCCCATTGCTTTCGCTCTCCAGCCCAGGGCCAGGCCTCCCATTGTTCTCTGGCCTGTTGGCCGTCCTCTCCAGCCCTGGCCCGTCCAGGAAGCGGGCGTCTTGATCACCCACAGGGAGGTGCTGGTATTTCCTCTCTGGGCAGCAGGCAGCTTCCTCCTGGGCATGGGAGCCATTGTGAGAGGCCCCCCAGGATGGAGTCCGTTCTGACCTCCCCCGGGGCCAGCAAACAGTAGGCCCATAGCTCTTTCCATGCCTCGGTTTATCCTCAGTGCAGGTGTCAGCTCGGTGGACTCACAGCCCAGTAGGTACAGTGTCCAGAGAGGCCCCTCAGACGGATGTGGGAGGGAGGAGTTTGGGTTTGAGAATCATAGGTGTGCCTTCAAATCCTGACCTGACCATGTATCCTTGGGTGACCTTGAGAACACTTTCCCCTTTAACCTCAGCGCTTCTGAAGTATGGGGGAGGAGTTACTCAACTGGGCTTTGCAGGAAGCAACAATCCAGGACCTGTGGTCTAGGCCCGGCTTTTGAGGCCCCCATTACATTGTACCTGCCTGGTCCCTGTTGGCTCCCGCTCCTCCGCTCCTTGTCTCTGGGGCGTCCCCTGGCTGCTCCTCAGCTGTCCAAGCTGAGGGACAAGGAGTGGCCGGGACAGAAGGTTGAGGGAAGCAAAGGGGCTGGCCAGACCCAGTAGGACCTTGAGGGCCCCGGAGCAAAGTTTGGGTTTATGTCGAGGGCACTGGGGAGCCATTGAAGGCTGTTGAGCTGTGGTGGAGGTACAACCTGTTTTGGGTTATTATTATTTTTTTTAAATAAACGTTTTTATTTTGGAATAATTTTAGATTTACAGGGAAGTTACAAAGATAGTTCCTACATACCCTTCGCTCAGTTTTCCCCGTTGCTAAGGTCTGCCATTACCAGAGGACATTTGTCTAAACGAAGAAACCCACGCAGGTAATTTGCTCTCAGCTAAACTCCAGGTTTTACTCCACGGATGTCCTTTTACTCTTCCAGGACCGCCCTTTGCATTTCGTGCTTCGTAGTTTGAACGGTTCCTTTTGGCTGCTGTGGAGGGTGAGTGGGAGGGGGCCCTCTTAGCCCCCAGCCCAGGGGAGGTGAGCGGAGGGCCGTCTGTACTCTGCCACGTAATACCCCGGAGCGTGCTTTCCACTCCTGGCAGTGAAACCTCACTTGCCCGAGATCACAGTTCAATCACAATAAAAAACTTGAGGCAGGAAGGTATACAAAGTCCCAACAGCCGGTGTAGTCTCTACCTGGGACGGAACCACTGGGGCTCGCAGCCTGCCACGGTGCCCGCCATCGCTGCCTCATCCTCCTCAGAGTGCCACCTGCGGTGGGACTGAGGTTTGGCGGGGTCGGCGGGCAGGATGTGGGAGGCCTGAGAAGCTGGGCTCTTGAAGCTCTTACTCCAGCTGGCTTCCTGGGGAGAGAAAGTCAACACAATTACAGCTGGTAGTGAAATCAATATGTCAGAGTTTTAATGGGAGAGCGGGCAGAGCTGAGCTTTGGCACCGGGAGGCAGCTCGCCGGAGGGGTCAGGGAGCATCCTGCTCTCAGAAAAGAGGTGAGGCCAGGGGCTGTTGCTCATCCCATTATAGAGAGGGGTCGACGGAAGTTCTTGGAGGAATCGACACCAGCCGCCAGGTATTGTCTGGGCCTGGACACCTGCCGCCCCTGTGTGGCCACACGTAGAGTAGGCATATGATTGACTCATAGTTTTCCCTTAGTTCTCCAGCACTCAGCATGGCCTTGTTGCTCTCAGTCTCTCTGCTTGGAAAGGGAGCAGGCCAATGCAGTTGTTCACACTTTAGTCAGAATTAGTTTTCTTTCTTTAGGAAATACTCACCCCAGAGCTCAGTCTCTGCCCTGGAGAAGCTCATGCACAGGCTACCGTGATGAACGAAGTGGGTGACGGGCGCAGAGCCTTCCCCGAGGAAGGGGGATTATTTTGAGTCACACTTGGTAGGCTGGCTAAAAACTTCCTGGCTGGGCTTGCCTGGCAAGGGGAACCACGGGGTTAAGACAAGGGGACTGAGCGGCTCAGAGGTGTGGAAAGGACACTGGCTTCTGAGGAAACAACACTGCGAAGGCCCAGGAGCCCCGGAGGGGAGACGTGGCCACATTTGAGGAACTGCAGAGATTGGCTTCTCGCCGCGGAGGGTGGGGCACAGGGAAGAAGTGAGACTGAGGCCTGGCCAGTTGGCAAGACCCAGATCACAAAGGCCTTCGGTGCCAGGCTTGATACTGAGGACAGCCAGGAGCCAGAGCAAGGTTCGAGGCAGGGGAGGGCCGGCCAGTTTTGCTCTTGGAAAGGTGACCCTGGGGGTTGCAGGGAGCTGCTGTGACAGTCCAGCCCCCCCATCCCCCACTCCCAGGGGAATTCTTGTTCCTGACAGGCCCAGGCTGAGTGAAGCTTGAAGGAAGGCGGGTGCTAATGAAGGAATTCCAAGCAGTGTCATCTGGTCAGAGGGGTATTTTGGGCCTGTGGAGCTGTCTGCCCCAGGAGACCAAGTTCGGCTGAGGCCACTCTTGGGACAGCTGCCTGGTCCCCAAGGCTTCTGTCCCCCCCCCCCCCCTTTTTCCGGGCCTGCAGCCCCTCCCCCAACAGGGGAGGCATTTCCCCGCTGGCCCAGCGTCCATTCTTGAGCCAGTTCAAAGCTTTGTGATTTCCCCTGGCGGTTAGGGAGCCAGCTTACCCCTCAGAGCACAGATCATCCGGAGCAGCCGATGGGTTACTTCTCCTTTAAAAAAAAATTTTTTTTTTAATTTTATTTTTAGGATGAGGAAGAAAAAAAGTTGGAGCAAAGGCTTTTTAGAAAATTCCTTCGGCACAGAATTAATGGCTTGTGAACGTCAGGGCAGGCAGGCGAGAGCCGAGTTCCCAGCATGCTCCCCCCGCATCGTCTCTGTTGCCCTGGCCCACAAATCACCCGGAGCTGGGCGCCTGTCCGGCTTTTCCCAGGACCCCCCACCCGGGCTGGCTGGGCCCCCCCCCCCATCTCAGGGCCCAGGGCAGAAAGCCTCAAAGGTGACATCGGGGCCTCCCAGGTCTCCCTTCCTTCCCACGCCTCCCAGAGCTCAGGGAGGAAAGTCACGTCCTCTGGGCAAAGGTTTACCATTTTAATTTTAAAACAACTTGTTGTTTAATGATGCAAGTAATCCATATTCAGGGAAGAGAAGTTATGTAACCCCTAGGGAAAGCGTCCCTCCAGAGCCTGAGTGCAGACAGAGCCCGCCTCACCTCCTCCCTGCAGCTGCAGGATGGCTCAGGGGGGCCTGGCTGGGAGAGGCAGCTGGGGAGGAGGTGCAGGCCCTCTTTCCAGGGCCGCCCCAGCTCGGGCACGCGCACAGGACGGAGTGGGGCAGAGCGGGACTGAAGCCGAAAGACGGACGAGAGGGAGCCAATTACAGCTGACCCTTGAACAATGCGGGCTTGAACCACATGGGTCCACTTACAGGCAGCTTTTAAAAAATATACAGTTGGCCCTCTGTGTCCTCGTGTTTTGCATCCACAGATTCAACCAAGCACGGATCAAACACACTATTTTGCATGTGTTTGGGAGTGCGTGGATGTGGAGGGCAGACTGTATGCATTGTTCTGTGACATTGTATATAAGGGACTTGAGCACCCTCAGGTTTTGGGTACCTAGGGACGACTCGGGGAGTCAGAAGTTATACGCGGACTTTCATCTGCACGGGGAGTCAGTGCCCCTAACCCCTGTGTTGTTCAAGGGTCAACTGTGTATGACAACCCAGGGAATGGCACTTCGGGCAGAGGGAACAGCAAGGGCAAAGGCCCTGGGCAGGACCCAGCTTGGAATGTTTGAGAAACAAATGAGGCCAGTGTGGCTGAAGGGGAGGAGTGAGGGGAGGAGGGTATGGAATGGGCTTGAAGGTCCCAGGGGCTGATGGGAGGGAGGATTTAGGATTCACGGTTTATTCTGTAAGTCACCAATAGAGGGTTTTAAAGGGCTCACTTGGCTGCTGTGTTCTGGGGAAATGTGGGGGACCAGAGGGCCTCCTACATGAGAGGATGGCCGCCCGAAGGTGGTCAGAGGGAGTCAGGTTCAGAAGCTTTTGAGGTCGGCATGATTTGCCCGATTCCACTTTATAGTAATTGTAGTGACGATCCTGTCAGAAACAGCAATAGCATCAGCTAACACTCTGAGCATTGACCATAGGCCACACCTGCTGGGTGTGCTTTTCAATGAGTTATCTCATCCCAGCCCCTATGAGGGAGGCGCTAGAGATGCACCCATTTTATAGTTGAGTATACTGAGGCTCGGAGAAGTGACTTGCTCAGCTCACCTGCAGCCATCCCATGCAGGACTACCCCCACTCATGGGTTCTTGCCCAGGGCACCCCAGCCCCACCCCCATCTCTAGACTCCGGGCTCAACCTCTCAGGGTTGTGCTGAGAAACGGCCCTTGCCTAGAAGCCCATGGGGCCACAACTATGTTTATTTGCTCAAGGACAGAAGGGCCCACTATTTATTGTTTTCTTTTGAAAACTAGCTGAGCTTTTGTGCAAACACCACACAGGCACACAGTCAATGGCTTAGGTTTGCAAAAAGCACAGATAAGCAAAAAAAAAAAAAAAAAAAAGCCTCACTAAGCTGTACCTTACAGCCAGTTTCAATGCTATGACCTTCGGAGTCCCTGTTCAGAGCCTCTGACGCCCACATCCTGGCACCTGGGGGCCAGTGTGAGTTCAGGTCTGCTGTCAGTTTCAGTCTGCGGCATTGCAGCTGGGGATCTCGAGCCTCAGTTTCCCCATCTGCGACGTGTGGCCTCAGAGGGCCTCCAGGATTCAGGGAATTGATGCCCAGGCCTGGTCCGCTGTCTGTTCCCAGTAAACCTGGCATGCTTACTGACATGACTTTTACTTCGTTGTTTATGCATCTGTTTTACCAAAATGGCTCTGACATCCCGTGAGTTCTTCAACCGGATGTCCTTCTGTCATAATCAGTACAGGTGTGTGTGGCACTGAGGGGTGGGAGTGGCTTTTCTGGACTATGTGCCGTAATTGATGTAGTTTTTTCATGCTCAGTCCTGTCAGATATGAGGTTGTGTCCCCCATCCGGTCTTCTGAACTGTGCTGGCACCTGCATCCTTGTGGACGTGCACAGTCATCTTCTCAAAGGCGTTTCCTGGGGGTCTGCTTTGTATTTTTGGCAACGTTGAAAGGACCACCTAGGCCTGGAGAAGGGTGGGAAAGGTGGGGGCAAGTCCGGGAAATGGCGGGGGACTGGGATCAGAAGCCGCAGCTGTCATGCTCCTGGGAGGTGGGGCTAATTTGCTACCCAGCTGGCACGGGACTGATCTGGATGGTGGGACTGGGGGTTTGGAGACATCTAGCCTTGATTTGCCCATCCGTAATGTGGGTAGATGAGGGCATGTGTGCTTGAGGGGAGGGGAGGCCTCAACCTGGAGTCCTGTGAGCTGCTGGGAATTTGAGGTGGTACTGGGGTCAGCGCAGGGGGCCTGGGAGGAGGGTACCCCATGGCTGCTGTGGGGACATAGCTGAGGCAAGAGGGTAAGTTGAGGCAGAGGATGGGTCTGGTGTGGGCTCCTCTGCTCTGCCAGCCTGTTATTTCAAGGGCATGAGGGTATGTAAGCCTCACCCTTCCCAGCCTCCCTGGCCCCCTGCACTCTGACCCGTCCCCTTGCCAGCCCTTCTTACCCCCACCCACAGCTCCTCCTGGATGGCTCCTACGTGCCTGAAACATCGTCTTGGGGAAATTTTGTGACTAAAGCCAAGGTCAGGGATCCGTCTGGGGTCGGGGACGGGACTCCGCTTGTATTTGGGTCTCAGCCCAGAACTGGGCCTATAAAGCAGAAGCAAGACTTTCAGGCTCTGATGCTGAGCCGAGACACACACCGCGCGGGCAGGGAGCGGGAGAAGGTTCTGGAGCCGAGGTCTGATGTGCTGTTTCTCTTCCAGCTGCAGCCAGAGCAGCTGGACTGTGGAGCTGCCCACCTACAGCACCCGCTGTCCATCCTGCAGCCCCTGAAGGCCACGCCCGTGTTCCGAGCCCCGGGCCTCTCCTCTGTGGCCGTGGCCAGTGTCAGCAACTACACCGTGGTCTTCCTGGGCACAGCCAGTGGGCGGCTGCTCAAGGTGGGACTGGGGGAGGAGGCCGGGAGGGGTGGGGAGCAGGAGGCCGAGGCCCAGTATTAGCCTTCACGTCCTCCGATTTGCCTCGCCCTTCACAGTTTACAAAGCATTTTCACATCTGTTTCTGCCCCTCCTGCTCATGACAGTGAGTGCCCTGTCGTGCAGAGGAGGGAACCCTTTGCCAAGGGCCAGCCCTCTCTCCGTGCCTGCGCCTGGGCTTTGAGGCAGACGGAGCTGCGTCCGAGTCTCTGGGCTCTGCCACTTCCAGGCTGTTTCCTTTTTCTGGGCCTCAGTGTCCCCCTCTGTGAAGGGCTGTGAGCCCTGCCTCTTGAGACGGTTGTGGGGCTTTGATGGGGGAGGGCCACCGCCTGGCAACTGGGGGCTCTCATCCCAGTTCCCCCCACCCCCACCACCAAGGTGACTGGTTTCCAGAGGTAAGAATACCTGGCCTGAGGTTTCTGGGAAGGTGAGAGGGATCTGGTTCCCACGACGGGGCTCCTAGGGGAGGGCCCGGACCTGCCCCCCTCAACCACCTCCCGTTCCCGGCCTGTCGAGGAAGTCAGCTGCCTGGCACGGCTTCAGTGTGCGCCAGGCCCTGGCCTCATACACTCAGATCCGATAATCCAGTTCCCTCCGCTGCCCAGGCAGACGCCACAGGCTGGGGCTGGGCTGGAGTGGGGTTCGGAGCCCAGCCCGCCTGGCCCTGGGGCCCTTGCTGGACCACTAACAGTGTGGGGGAGATGCCAGGTGTGGGGGGGTTGTCCTCAGCCTTGGAAGCCCCCCATTGAAGGTCCTTACACAGTGGGGCTCGTGTTTTGGGGTCAGATACTTGGACTTGGATCCTGGCTCTGCCACTCCCAGCTGTGTGTCCTGAGTGAGCCTCAGTTTCCTTGTCTGTCAAGTGGAAAATGAACTGGGCCATCCAGGACTGTGGTCAGAGTCTCCTGCGATGATGCCTCTGTGTGTGGGAAACAAGGAGTCTCCCCTACGCCCCGCCCATGAAGCTGCACTTATTAGGCACCCACTGTCTACCCAGCCTCGAAGGGCACATCGTGGGCATTATTTCTTTTAATTTCCACACCCCTGCCATGATTCCCATTTCACAGATGGGGACACTGAGGCTCCGAGAGGGAAAACAGTTGCCCCCAAGTCACACAGCAAGAGCTGGGCTTGAATTCAGGTCCAGCTGGCCCAGAGCACACACTGCCCCTCAACCCACCTCTTCACCCACCGTCCTGCTCTGTGAAGACTCTGTCTCCTGCCAGCCTGGGGTTTAGATCATAACACCCAGCCCAGGCCCTGGCGCACAGTAGGTGCTCCATAAACATTTGAAGGAGTAGAAATGAATTGAGTGTCTGCTGGATGCGAGGGGGTGGGGCTGGGGGCAGCATACTGAACCTGGGCCGAGCTGCCTTGGACAGATTCTGCCGACAGGCCACCTGGGACTGGCGGTGTCTCGGGGGCTGGAAAAGGCCTGTGGGAACCTGGGAGAGAGTAATTTCATTTTGGTGTGTGGAGGGCATGCGGGCAGCTTTTCTGGAGGCGACGTTGGGAGAGCAGCGGTTGGCCTCCTTTGCACATGGCTGGGAGGGGGAGAGGTATTCCAGAAGGGAGCACAACTGGGGCAGAGGCCTGGAAGTGGAATCTGTGAGTTGGTCGGGTGAGTAGAGATGAGGCTGGCAGTCAGTTGGGTCAGATCATCAGGGCTTGCACAAGTTTGTTGCATAATCAGGAAGGACTCACTAAAGGTTTTGGAGCCCACAGAGGAGGAGGGCCCTGGCCACTGGTACGAGCCCAGGCCTGGGGGCAGCATGCTGGGAGTGAGGAAGGCCAGTCGAAAAAGAGCAGTTTGATGGGGCTCTGAGGGCCATACAGAGGGGCCCTCAGCTCGAGAAGCTTCCAGGCCCCAGCTAGTCCTGGTTGTCCTCCTGCCTGGACATTGGACCCCATGACCCAGCTCCAGCCTTGGATCCGGGGTCAGACAGGCCAAGGCTTGCATCATGACCCTGAGGAGTCTTCATTTTATGATGCCTGCCAAGTCCCTCGGCCTCCTTGGGCCTCAGTTTCCTCATCTGCAGAATGGGTGTGAGGGGGCAGGAATGAGCAGTATGGCCCCATTAGCACTTTGCCTGCATCTTTTCATCCGGCGCTCCCCACAGTCCTGTGGGGCAGATACTGTCAGCCCCCTTAGCTCAGGAAGCTAAGGCCCAGAGACAGCCTTGGACAACGTGTCCGTTTTACAGCTTGTAAATGTCAAAGGCAGAATCCAAACCCAAGTTCCTGCTCTTAGGCGTGACGCCAAACGGCCTCCCAGAAAATGCTTATAACTGTAAGCCCGCACGTGTTCACGGGGTGGGATGTGTTGGTGAGGGGCAGAGGGAGTTCCTGATAGGAGCACAGCAGAGGCAAACTGTGGCGGTGGAACCCACTGCCTTCCATGTCTGTGACTTCCCACCAGTCCTGGGGGGCCCGAGAGGATGGGGAGGCTGAGCCCCCAGGCCTGGGTCAGGTCCCCTCCGCCAGGTGACCGCTCCCCTGCGTTTGGCTTCCCCCCACTGTGGGCACCCCCCCGCACACCATCACCCTGACCACCCCCACCTCCACAGATCAACCTGAATGAGAGCATGCAGGTGGTCAGCAGGCGGGTGGTGACGGTGGCCTATGGGGAGCCTGTGCACCACGTCATGCAGTTTGACCCGGCGGACCCCGGCTACCTTTACCTGATGACGTCCCACCAGGTAAGGCCGGCGCCCGGCCTGACAGGGTCCCAGATGAGCTGAGCTGTCTTGCTTGCCTGGCCTTTGCGCCCACTGTTCCTCCTGCCAGAAGCACCCATTCCCCACCTCCTGCCTGTTCACCCTTCACCTCCCAGTGCAGGGAAGCCTTATTCCCCTGTTACCCCCGTTTCCCCCGCCTCTCGTGGCCCTCACCGGCTGAGTCCCCGAGGAGGGGCTGGCAGCCTCACTGAGCTGGGCCCTGCCTCTGCCTCCAGATGGTCAGAGTGAAAGTCGCCGCGTGTGCCGTGCACGCCACCTGTGGGGACTGCGTGGGTGCGGCCGATGCCTACTGCGGCTGGTGTGCCCTGGAGACACGGTGAGGCCCCGGGCAGGGGCAGGGCCGGGGCTGGGGCTGGGGCTGGGGCAGGGCCAGGGGCAGGGGCTGGGGCTGGGCCAGGGCCCCGGGCAGGGGCAGGGGCAGGGGCAGGGCCAGGGGCTGGGGCTGGGGCAGGGCCAGGGGCAGGGGCAGGGGCTGGGCCAGGGGCAGGGCCAGAGGCAGGGCCAGGGCCAGGGGCAGGGCCAGGGGCTGGGGCTGGGGCTGGGGCTGGGGCTGGGCCAGGGGCAGGGCCAGGGCCAGGGGCAGGGCCAGGGGCTGGGGCTGGGGCTAGGGCTGGGCCAGGGGCAGGGCCAGGGCCAGGGGCAGGGCCAGAGGCAGGGGCAGGACCAGGTGCAGGGGCAGGGGCAGGGCCAGGGGCAGGGGCTGGGCCAGGGGCTGGGCCAGGGGCAGGGGCTGGGCCAGGGCCAGGGGCTGGGCTAGGGGCAGGGCCAGGGCCAGGGGCATGGGCAGGGGCTGGGCCCGGGAGGCTGCAGCAGGAAAGGAGCCCACATGGGGCCTGACATGGGTCCCGCCGCTCCAGGTGCACCCTGCAGCAGGACTGCGCCAACTCCAGCCAGCAGCATTTCTGGACCAGCGCCAGCGAGGGCCCCGGCCGCTGTCCCACCATGACGGTCCTGCCTGCCGAGATTGATGTGCGCCAGGAGTACCCAGTGAGTTGGGGGGGCAGGACCCACTGTGGGGGATACAGGGTGGGGAGCTGCCCTTCACCTGGCACCTAAGCCCTGAGAGTGGGGACTCCTGCCCACAGTAATACAGTGAGAAGGACTGGGCCCTCCTGAGCCCTGACCAGGTGTCAGGACGTGCTGTGTGCGTGAGGGTCACCTCCGGGTGGCCCCACAGAACTCTGTGCGGTGGGTGCTCTTTACATCCCCATTTTACAGACGAGGAAACAGGCACAGAGGTACAGGCTGTACAGCCAGGGAGTAGCTGAGCTGGGAGTTGAACTCAAGTGGGCAGGCTCCAGAGTCCCAGGAAGCAGGGGCGAGTTGTAGGATGGGAGGAGAACGAGCCCCCCATCACCTTTGTGTCTTTTTCCAGCCCCAGAACAAGGGAGGGGGTGGAGGGACCACCGAGTGCCAGGCTGCTATTTTGCGTTCTCAGAAACAGGTGACTGTAGTGTGTGGGCAAGTGGCGCCCCCCTTGCTGTGCCCAGGAGGGCCTAGAGCTCCCTCAGCCCCTCCCCACCCAGAGCAGGCAGCGTTGGGGCAGGAGGCCTCCCAGACCCTGGCAGAGAGCTGGGGCAGAGGGACAGACAGGTCTGAGGCCCACCCAGCCCTGCCCTCAGTGGCTTCTCTGGCGTTGGGTGTCCTCAGCTGTCACCCGTTTCAGACAAAACCCTGGCCCTCGAGGGACTGACATGCTCACGGGGTGAGAGAAAATGAGCAAGACAGACTGTCAAGATGGTGATAAGTGCTGTGGAGAAGAAAGCAGAACAGAGAGAGGGGTGGAGATGGAGTCAGGGGTGTTGACATTTTAGACCAGATCAGGATGGGGGTCCTCACCGCAAAGGTGACATCTGAGCGAAGATATGAAGCAGGTGAGCCAGGTCGCGTGTCTGGGAAGAGTATTCTGGGTAGAGGGAACTGCCCGCGCCAGGGCACTGAGATGAGAACAGGATGGGAGGATTGGAGAGAGTGATGGGCTCAGAGAGGTCACGGGCCAGATCCTGCAGCGCCTCCTTGGCTGGGGTGAGATGAGTTTCATTTTGCAGATAGGGACACTGAAGCCCAGTGGGTCATATGTAGGCGGCAACCTCGAGTCCTAGCCACCCGTCACCGCCATTGGTTCTCCAGGGGTTACTAGGTTGGGGGTGGAGCTATAAGGGGAGGGCCTGCCCCCCAGCTAAGGGTCCTTCGCCTCCAGGGCATGATCCTCCAGATCTCTGGCAGCCTGCCCAGCCTCAGTGGCATGGAGATGGCCTGTGACTACGGGAACAATATCCGCACTGTGGCCCGGGTCCCAGGCCCTGCCTTCGGCCACCAGATCGCCTACTGCAACCTCTTACCCAAGGACCAGTTCCCGCCCTTCCCGCCACACCAAGGTAAGCTCTCCGTTCACTGGACTGTGGAGACAGCCGTCTGGGGTTCCTCAGAGGCCCAGCCCCGAAGGGGGGTCATGGTGGATCTCAGGCATGGGGGACATGTCGCAGACTCTGATGTCAGTGGAGACCCCTCTACCCCCTTGTCCTTCTCTCCCTGGATCCCCTGGTCCATTCCAGACCATGTGACCGTGGAGATGTCCGTGAGGGTCAACGGGCGGAACATCGTCAGGGCCAACTTCACCATCTACGACTGCAGTCGCATTGGACAAGTGTACCCCCACACAGCGTGAGTGGGCAGGGGGCCAGCTTCCAGGGAGTGGGAGGTGCTCGCTCTTTGGGAAGCCTTTGGAAGGAAAACGATAGTGTCCTAGTGGCAGGTCGGGCCCTCGCCAACTCATTTAGACAACAAGCTGTCGTCACCTCGGCCTGGGTTCTGTGAGCACCTCGGCTGGTAGGGGCAGAGAAAAGTGCTTTGGTTACTCTTCATTTAGTCTTCTGAAGGTTCTGCTTGCCCATTTCCTTCTTGCATACCTCCTGCGGTGGGGAGCTCACTACGCTACCAAGTGCACAGCCCTTCCTGGCAGCTCTGATGATGGGAAAGACCTTCCCTTGTGCTAGGACCTGCCTCCTGGGTTGCAGTGGTGAGGGGCAGGGGTGAAGGGAGGGTAGAGAGCTGAGTACCCCCTTGTCTTCCAGCTGCACCAGCTGCCTGTCAACACAGTGGCCCTGTTTCTGGTGCACCCAGCAGCACACCTGTGTCTCCAACCAGTCTCGGTGCGAGGCCTCCCCAAATCCTACGGTAAGCCAGGCCTGGGGCTGCCCTCTGCCTCCACTAATTCATCGCCTCTTTTTATTTTCTCTTTCACTTAATATGTTGGAAACATTTCCACGTCATTAAGTTTCCTTCTTTGGCACCAGATTGCACAGCTGTGCTGGCCGGTCACATAGCGCATGTAACCAGTCCCCCGTTGTTGGACACGCGGATGGCTGTCTGCGTGCTAATGCAGCCAGGGCACTGTGCGCATCCTTGAGGGTTCCCTGCAGACCAATCCTTAGAAGTGGCATTTTGGGGTGAACGTGTGGCTCTAGTTTTTACACCTTTAGCTCAGCTGCCCTCCAGAAGCCTGAGCCAATTTGTATTCCCACCTGCAGTAGGAGGGCCCCTTTCCGCACATCGAGCCAGGACTGACTAGGGTTTAATTTCACCTTTCATATTTTCAGCAACCCTAGGGGGTCCGGGAGTAGCAGACTTGGGATTTGAATCCAAACCCCTCTTTCTAAGGCCATGTTCTTCCCAAATGAGCTGGGCTGAAAGGCCCGTGTCTCGGTCTCCCCGTTGGCCCTGGGCACCCGGAGTCGGGGATGCCAGCCTCTTCCTGGGTGCAGAGGGCACGCTGCCTCAGGAACCACATGTTCCCAGGCTCTTTTGCTCATGCAGGTCCCTTGGGCTCCACGGGCTGATTCTGCACTGGCTATGGGCCGGGCCCTCCCCGGTGCCACGGGATGGCTAGGCTTAATGAATTGTACCAGGGCCAGGTGTGGTGGTAGCGTGGGGAACAGGAGGAAAAAGACAAGTGGAAATGCGACATACCTTTTGTTGGTTGTTTCTGGGGTGAGTTCTCTTGCACGGTGACCTCTTACGTGTGCCCACAGAGCCTCCAAGGCTATTCCAAGCCGAATGCCAGGAATGACCAAATGGGATTCCTGAGACTTTGGCTGGGGTGGGGGGGGGGGTGGCCGGCCTGGGGTTGGGGGACCGCGGGGTCCTGAGACCACAGCTCATCTCCCGTCAGACCTGGCTGCTGGCCCTCTGTTTTGTATGAGGGCTGCAAGGGACCAGGGTGAGGTCCTGAGTCCCTGCCTGCAGTTCATCTCTCTAGGAAAGGGATGTTTCTGCCCACTTTCCAGATGGCACAACTGAGGTAGTCAGTATGAGCCAGGGGCCCTGCCCCCCAGCAGAAGGAAGTCTCTGGGGCTCCAGTCTGGACATGGATCCTAGGAAGCAGCCCCAGCCTCTTGGCACCGGACCCAGAGAAACGCGTCAGGAATCCTTGAAGCCTTGTCTGCCCACTCTTCCAGCTCCAGCCCCTCCGGCCTGAGCCTCAGCAGGGCTCTGAGGAAGGGGAGTCCACCAGGAGCCGTGCTCAGCGGAGAGCAGTGAGGCCGTGATGTGGAGTTCTGTGCTGGGGGACACCAGTGGAGGCTGGGTGGCTGAGCCACAGGGGAGGCCCCAAGCCGCTGCAGGACGTTGGCATTTCCAGCCTGGACTGACCGGGACTCCTGCTCTTGTTTGGGGTCCACATCTCCCAACCCCCAACCCAGGGCTGTGCACACAGTAGGGACTCGGTGAATGTCAGCAGGAAGCATGTGAGCTGGCAGCCTGCCCCCGGAAGGGTGGTGGGGTGAGGGGAACCCCAGGCTCAACCCAGTGTGTTTAGCATTTATTAAACACCTATGGTATGCCTGAGTCCGGGCACTGGGGAAGAACCCAGGTAGACATCCTTCTGCCTGCCCCATCGTGAGCCAAGACCCGAGCTGTGAGTCGTGGCTGTATGGTTCTGGGCCAGCCACCAGTCCTCTCTGTGCCTGCTTCCCCACCTGTAAAGTGGGCCCTGTTCCAGAGGCTGCACCTGTAAGGTACCGGCTTCCTACTTGGCACACGGTAGGCGCTCCGTAAAAGGCGAGGTGGGACAGGAAGGGGGCCTTGGTGCCAGGAGCTCAGCAGCCTGGAGGTGTTTCTCTGGTGGTGCCCTCACGACCCACTCTCCCCCAGATCTGTGCTCTGTGGGTCAGGAGGTGGGTGGGGGCACAGAGAGGGCCTGTCTTAAAGGATTATGGTAATCCAGCAGGAAAAGAGGCAGCTCCCTCCCTGGGCCTGCAGGAGGCTCTGACCAGTGCTTAATTTGCCATCTAATTGAGCGCCAGTTAGCTGTGGAGGCGCCACGCCTGTGGCCGGCGGCAGGCAGCGGGGTCGGAACATCCTTCTGGACCCCTCGGGAGCTGGGAGGAGGCGGTGGCCTTGAGCAAGGCCTGGGCGGTGTCCCTGGGAAGCAGGTGCTGGGGCTGAGACGTGGGTTACTTCCCTATTTCCTCCCAGGCCCCAGAGGAAGGAAGTGGGAGCATAGAGGATGTTGAGAGCAGGGTTTCAGCTTTTCCGAGGATGGCGTGGCCTCCCTGAGGGTGGCTTCCCCCAGGAGGTGTGACTTCAGGCCTTCAAAGCAAGGAGGTTCGGCCGATGGGAGGGCAGCTCCCTTGGTGGGGAGCCTGGAGGGACGCCTCCCCGAGGAGCCAGTGGAAAGCGTGGTTTGGTAGGAATGTGGGGCAGGTTAGGGGGAGGATGGGACTGAGGAAAGGGAGGGAAAGGGAACAGGTCAGTGGGTTCAGCGCCCCTGGGCCGGTCAGTGCTCCCTTCATCGGGATACCAGTTCTCTGCCCTTGAACTTGGTAGAGAACCTGGGAGCGTCTGTGAGCTCCAGCATAGGGACAGGTCAGGCCCTCTGTGAAGCAGCACGTGCTGGGCTCACGGTGGCTTATCATGGCTCCCGCAATGCTGCCCAGCATCTGTCCCCCCTCCCCATCTCCCTCCTGAGCCCCCAGGCTGTGCCCTGAACTTCCTCCAGCAAAGGGAGAAGCCACGTGGCTTGGTTTGGTTGCAATAGGGAAGCCCTAGTTCAAACTGGCCTCAGCCCCAATGGAATTAACTGACCCACGTGAGTGAAAGGCCTGGGAGGGTGGCCTCACCTTCAGGCACAGCTGGATCCAGGGGTTTCAGCAAGGTGGTCGGGGTCCTCCCCACCCCTCTGGGTGGGCTCCATGCTCAGGCAGGTCATCCCTCCGGGCAGCAAGATGGGCCCGGCTACTTCAGGCTGCTCCCCATCCCGTTAGCCCCGGAAACAGAAGAGAGAATTTCATTGGTTCTGGCTGCAGTGGCTCAGTTGGGTGAGCACCATCCTGTGCACTGAAAGGTTGCCGGTTTGATTCCCAGTCAGGGCACTTGCCTGGGTTGTGGGTTTGATCCCCAGTCAGAACATGTACAGAAGGCAACCCATCGACGTTTCTCTCCCCACCCCTCCAACCCTCCTCTCCTCCCCTCCCCCTCCCCCCTTCTCCCCTTATCTCCCTTTTTCTCTTTAAGCTGTCTTCAGGTGAGAATTTTTAAAAAAAGAAGAGCTTTCATTGGTTCTGCAGAAGTCCCATAGTTGAGTCGCACTCTGGCTGAACAAGAGTTCCCTACATTCTCTGAACCAATTGCTGGGGCCCGGGTGGTCTGGGCACCCGCCCATCCCTGAGGCTGGGGTTTAGAGTCTGTCTTCCCAAACCAGAGGGCTGGGTTTGGGGGAACTTCCCCAAAGGCCAAGCCAGAGTTGGAGGCAGATGGTCGTGGCTGGAGGCCAGCAGCAGACACACCTGATGCCCCCACGGAGGCTTAGCTGACCCTGGGGGCGGCATTGGAGGAGGGCAGAACTGAGCCAGCACTCTCAGCCTTGGTTCTGCTCAGTAGAATGAGTTCAAACATCCAAGTGGCCCGGGGTTATAAGGGTCAAGGGGAGTCAGGGGCCCCTCAGAGATGGTCCCACATCATTCCCTCTGGAGGGCCTCTTATGGGAGCCCCCATCTGTTGACCTTCACGCCTAGACTCCTCTGTCGGCCACCTACCCATGGGTAGGGAGGAGCTGGGGGGACAGAGCTGCTGGTCTCCAGCCAGCTGCAAAGCAGAACTGGCGGCAGCTGGGAACCCTAATTGAAAACATGTGGGTTCCATTCCCTGGAATTCCATGGCGTCCAACGGGACAGCACAAGACGACGACTCCGAGAGGGACAGCGACTTGTGCGCTCACACAGGGCCGGACACCGGCTCCTACCTCCCAGCCGTGCACTGTCGGCTCAGGAGGCCTCACCACGGCCTGACTGTGTCGCTTCTTCAGCCGAGGCCCTGGGCTCTGCACCACGCACAGCTCCCAAGGAAACCCACCCGTTTGGGCGACGTTTCTGGCCTGGTGGTCAGCAAAACGTCTGGACAACTAGAGCCCTCCGTGCCGCACATTCCACCTCGGGCAAACCATTTTACTTCTCTGTGCCTCGGTTTCCTGTCTGTCAAATGGGTGTGATGATAGCACCTACTTCCTAGGGTTGAGGGAGGGAAGATTTGGTGTAAAACGACAGGGCCAGGTGCCGAGAACTGTCCAGGTGCACAGTGAGGTCGGTGTGAGCAGTGGCTGCCACTGCCATGAGCGTGACCATTAGTTATTACGGGCCTTGGCATCCCCTCAGGTCTGGTTTGATGCCAGACCCCTGAGGCTTCCCTGATTAGCAGTAAGGAGAAAAGACCCTGAGCAGGCCTCCAGCTTCCATCCCTGGACGCCTTTGACCTTGGCGGTGACCTCCAGGTGACAGATGGATCATCGTGTTTCCAAACCCTCCCCAACCGGACTTGGGCAGGAGAGCAGAGCAGGCAGCCCCTGGGCTGAAGGGTGGCTGGCCCCTGTGTATGGCTGTGGGTGCTGCAGGGCCCCTACGCTCCCCTCTCTGGGGGCCCGCAGTCAGGCTCTCGGAGTCTGAGGAGGCAGGACATGGCACGCCGGGAACCCGGGGCCGGAGAGGAGCTCCACACTTCCCAGCTCAGAGAGGCCACTAAGTTGGCACGGTGGGCACAGCCCCTGGTCTCTGCCCCTCAGCCTGGGCCTCAGTTTCTGGCCTGAGAGTGACAGATGGGAGTTCAAAGAGCAGCTCTGCCCTCTGACCTCAGGCCACCCCCACCTCTCTGAACCTCAGATTCTTTTTATTTTATGTATGTATTATTTTAAAAAATATATTTTTATCGATTTCAGAGAGGAAGGGAGAGGGAGAGAGAGAAACATCAATGCTGAGAGAGAATCATTGATCGGCTGTCTCCTGCACGAAACCCGGACATGTGCCCTGACCAGGAATCGAACCGTGACCTCCTGGTTCATGGGTCAACGCTCAACCACTGAGCCACACTGGACAGGCATGAACCGCGGGTTCTTGCCTGCCCATCTTCCCTCCCTCCCTTCCTTTTCTGAAATAGCCTTAGTGGCTCCACCTCTGCCATGGGAATGATGATGCCCAGGCCCTCCCTGGGATTCTGGGAGCTGGCGCCTCTGCCCAGGGCTGTGACTCGAACCCAGGCAGCGGGAAAGGCTGTTCATCCACTGGAGCCTGGTGGCACCAGGACCTTCACAGCGCCTGTTTCTCATGGGCTATTCAGAAGTCGGGTTTCTTTTCTCTGAATCATTCATTTGTGTCATCTGAAAACCGGCATTCCAGAGCTGGGTGGGATCTTGGGGTGTGGGCACAGCCCCCATTTTACAGGGGCTGATCCTCAACCTCAGCCTCCTGGCCTCCTCTAAGAGGCATGGGAGGGATCCAGTTCTACCACTTGACAGGTTATTGTCCTCTCTCCGTGCCTCGGTTTCCTCATCTGTAAAATGGGGTCAGTATTCCTTCCTGCCCATGGAGTTGCCACGAGGATCAAAGGAGATGGTTGGGACTCCCTGGCACGTTGCCCTCAGTGCTGTGGACCTTACAGTCTTGTTGCTAGTGTTTTCTCACACCAGCTGACTGGCATCTCCTTGGGGCGGCGTGACCGCACGGGCAGGCTGGGTGGCCATGAAGCCGTCTCTTCTGAAATGCCCCCTCGGCCAACGCCACCTCCTTGTGTTTTGCCCGCAGAGCTCTCGGGACTGCCCCCAGATCCTGCCTTCAGCCCTGGCGCCCATGCCCACAGGCAGCTCCCAGACCATCCCCGTGCGTCTGGCTAACGCTGCCTTCTTCCAGGTGAGTGGGGGCCAGGCCCGGTGGGAGGGGGCGGGAGGCTGGGGGAGCTAAGTCCCAGTGGGGCCCCGTGCTGGGGGCCCACCACCCACGTTTTGGTTTCCTCGCTCTGAGTTTCCAGGTTCTGCTAGAGAGAGCCCCGCTCTGGTTGCACAGAAAAGGGAAAGGGAAGTGGGTGGTGAGGCCTAGGCCTAGGGGACAGCAGGCCACCGGCAGGCGAAGGGGAACCCTGGCCAGGACCCACTGGGTATCAGAATGCTTTGTCCAGCACCCCCAGGCTCCCCTACCCGCTTAAGATCCCCGGCGGGTAGGGGAGTCTGGGGGTCCTGGACAAAGAGAGCTGGGCCACAGCCCATGGTGGGCACTGCCCACGTGTACCCCGTCCTGCCCCACCCCAGGCTGAAATGCGACCCTGGACACATCTCCCCAGGGGTGGCTGCCAGTCTTCCCTGGACGGGGAAGATGAGGTTCGGAAAAGGGAAGTTGATGCCCCTGGGTCACAGCACGTCAGGCTAGACTCGTACCCTAGCCCTGGACTCCCGATCGAGTGCTCTTCCCCACAACCAGCCTTCCCTTCCCCCACCTCCCATCTGGGCTGGGGGAGGGGATGTCGCCCCGTTCTGGGTCCCTTCTGGGTGGGAAGCGTTGATGAGTCCTGGAAGCGTGCCAGCCACCCCCTTCCCCAGCTCCTGGGTGCTCGCCATCTGTCACTTTCACAGGGAAGCTGGGGCCTGTCGTCACTCGTGGGGGCCACGTGCTGGGCACCCGGGATGTGGCGGGGCTGGAGCTCCGTGTGGGGCAGGCGGGGCCCTGCCCTGGGCCCTCAAACTCCACCTGCAGCCGTTGGGGCTCAGCCTCCCCGAACTTCCAGGGGTCTGGGTCCCTGTGGGGCACCGTGCTGCTTCCCGGGGCTGCAGGAACCTGCCCTGGGGAGGCCCACGCCCTGGGTTTGGTCCTGGCTGCTGCTTTCCGGCTGTTCGGGGACACGTGTCTTCCTTCACTGACCTCCGTGACCGCCCTCCTTCCCTCAGGCCTGCTTCTAGAGCACTGAGGGTGGGAGTGGGCAGAGCCCCTGCCTGGGGTCTGCAGCAGCCCTGTTTGCTGAGCCTACACCCTGGGGACCCCCAGGACAGGCTGGACCTGCCGGCCCCCAGGGGGCCAAGGCCTGAGCTCAGGGACTCAAAGGACAGACCCCCCTCTCAGCTTAGCATCGCAGGGGACAAATGAGCTCTCAGCCCTGTCAACAGCCACTTTCCTGTGCGAGCTTCAGAGCGAAGGGGGGTGGGGGCAGGGTAGGGGAAAGGTTGCTGACCTGCTTCCTCCTCGGGGTGTCACATCTGCCATTGATAGGTACATAAGCAGGAAGTCCTGCCACGTGGCTGGCCTAACACTCATGAAACCCGAGTTTGTTCACTCAGCAAATATTTGCTGATGCTACTCCCCAGAAGCCCCGTGCTGGGCCAAGGGCAAGATGAGACTGGGGAATCGGACCCTGTCTATTCATCCATCATTTATCGAGCGCCTTCTGCATACTAATAACAGCCAGCACATATTAGGCACCCACAGTGTACAACCTACTAAAGATACACAATCTCCACTTTTCTCAGCAACCCTGCAGAATAGGGAGGCTTGTTTCGTTGCAGAGTTTAGAAAACCAAGGCTCAGAGAGGAGGACTGCATGCAGAGGGTTGCACAGCTAGGAAGTAGCAGAGATGGGGCTCACACCCAGGCCTGTGTGAGGTCGAGCCTGAGCTCTTTCAACTGCTGTCAGCTCCCCAGGTGTCAGAGGGATCAAGACCCAGCCCCAACCCTCGCTAGTGGGTGAGGGGACAGGTGGGAACAGCCTGGGCACCGGGATAAGGCAGTCCTTCACATACAGGGTGGGGAGTAGGCTTTAGGGGCTTAATAGAACCTCTGCATGCACCCAAATGCTTACTGCTGAGTGAGTGATCACATGAGGATGCCCCCTGATTTGAGGGGGTCTGGGAAGGCTTGGAATGTGGGATATTTGAGCTGGATTTTGAAGACTGTGGAGTTTTGCTGGGTGATAGGAGGAGAGATAAGCCTTTCGGGGTGGAAGAATGGGCTTGGTCAAAGGCCTGAGGGTAGGACAGTCTGTGCTATGTCCAAGAGTGTCCTGTCTGCCTGGGGCATGGGCTTGAGGTGTGGGGTGTGGGGTGTTAGGTGTGGGGTGTTAGGTGAGGGGTGTTAAGCGTGCTGAGTAGAAGGCTCTCGTTTGGGCCAGAAGGGGTGTTGGTGAGGCTTTTGGTGACACGGAGCGCACAGGCCGGAGTTCTAGGAGTTCACGTACCCCTTGCCTCCCTCGCGCACTGGGCATGGAGGCAAGAAAGGACATTCCGGAGGAGGGTACAGCCCAGGCGAAGGCTGAGAGCAGGACCAAGCCCCCTCTCCAGGGCAGTGGTCCATGAGGTCCTGATGGAGTTGGAGGGCAGGGGGTGCTGACCAGACTCTCCTCCCCCGCCCCCCGTTCCCCACAGAGCGCAGCCCTGGAGTGTAATTTTGGGCAGGAGGAGATCTTTGAGGCCGTGTGGGTGAATGACTCAGCTGTACTCTGTAACCACGTGGTGGTGAGTGGTGTGGCTCCAGGGGGGGCAGGGGGGGGCCTGCACAGGTCCATGTGCTGCACTGTCTTCTTCCCACCTGGCCTCCTGCTGCTGCTGGTCCCCCGATTCCCAACAGCTCTGCCCCGTCTGTCTCCAGCAGAGACCCGAACGGCGTCTACGCCCCTCATGCTTTTCCCATCCTTTCGCAGCTGCACACGACCCAGAAGAGCCAGGTGTTTCCACTCAGCCTCCAACTAAAGGGACGGCCAGCTCGGTTCCTGGACAGCCCTGACCCCATGACAGGTTGGAGCCCCCATCCCCCCGCATGGCTACCGGGGACTCAGCCACAAAGGGTGGGCTCAGCCGTGGGGCGGGGGGGTCTCATTCCAGTGCTCACTAGACAGTCACAGCTGCCCCACCTCGCCATTCCCTAATGCACACAGGCTCTCGGATGCCAGCCCTGCCGTCCAGTACCTGGTCATTTAGTATTTATTTATTTATTGAAAGAAAAACAGCAACCCAAAGATTTATTTTTTCCTCAGTTTACATACTCATAGGTTGGCTTGGGGCTCCCCTCTGTGCCATTAATTTTTTTAAAAAAAAATTATTTACATGTTTCATTGAATTTATTGTGGTGACACTGTCGTACGTCTGTATCGAGCGGCTACTCTGGGCCAGCTGCCACGCCCTCGGGTCACCTCCATGCCAATGGCCGTGTCACCTCGGGCATGTCCTGACCCTTCCCTTTCGGGCCGCAGGGTCCCCAGGTGAAAGGAGGGCCCAGGACCTTCTGCAGGGGCTGGGGTGACGCACACAAAGCTAGCGGGCGCCTGGGGCACCATCAGCCCCAAACGGTGGTTGGTGTCCTTACTCTCCTCAGATGTTTGAATCAACTCTCCCAAGGCCTGTCTGTCTGTTCATGGGGAGTCTCAGACATCCCGAGTGGACATGGGCCCCCCACATCCCCACCACGGAGGCCTCAGACCCAGCCTGCACACCGAGGCCCTGGAGAATCCTCCCTGCAGGACTTCTCGGGCCACTCCCAGGGTCTGCGGCCCGCAGAGCCCACGTTGCTCCGTGTTTCCCAGCATCCCGGAGCTCCGCTGTGGGGCAAAGAGACCCGCTCAGACCTGAGTGTGAATCCCAGCTCCGTCACTCATAGGCTGTGTGTGACCTTGACCAGTCACTCTGCCTCTCTGAGCCTCGTCTCTTGTCTGCCAAACGGGGCTAACAAGCAGTTCCCGTCTGATAGAACTGAGGTGGGGCTGAAGGATATTAATGAGGCTGTGGCTGTCCTGGGCTTAGCACAGGCCCCAGAAGGTTTGGAGAAAGTTCTAAGACCCTCCTGGGGTCCTGGCCCTCAGAAACAGGACCTGCCTCTGGGTGGGACCCCACAGGGAGTGGGTGAGTGTGGAGGGGACAGCGGTCATGGGGGCTGAGCCCTGTGCCTCCATGTCTTTCCCAGTGGAGGTCTATAACTGCGCCATGGGCAGCCCCGACTGTTCCCAGTGCCTGGGCCGGGAGGACCTGGGCCACCTGTGTGTGTGGAGTGACAGCTGCCGCCTTCGGGGGCCCCTGCAGCCCCTGCCTGGAGCCTGCCCTGCCCCCGAGATCCGGGCGGTAAGCACATCCCCCCCACCCCCATGGAAGCCCCTCCTGTGCTCCTGCACAGCACACGTGCTTGCACACGCCCTGCACACGCATGCGCTGTTACCTGTTGAACACCTGGGTGCTAGGCCTCTGCAGGGCTGGAGACATCGCAGTGAACAAAACCAAGTGCCTGCCCTCACGGAGCGCATGTTTTCGATAGGGACGAGTGAGGAAATAAGTCACATTCAGGAGGCGGCAAGTACTCGGAGAAAAGCCGCAGGACAGGGGCCTGGGGAGTCGGGTGGCGGGGATGCCGGACAGAGTGTCTCTAGTGTTATAGCAACGGCAGGGGACATGGTGACAGCGGAGGATGCCAGTCACTCCCAAGCCTCCGTTTTAATTAAGAAAAACGTCTCGGAATGATTCTGATGGCTTAGCCTGGGTGGGTCGGGGGAGGAGGCTGATGGTCTTGGCCTGAGTCAGGGGCCTGTCCCAGGCCCAGTCAGCTCTGGCTGGGATGCAGGATCATGTGGTCAGACGTGACTACTAAGAGTGGACCTCGCTATCCTCAGGACACCCCCCCCCCCAACAAATAGCATTGCGTGTGTACATACACTCTGTGGCCCCAGACCCTAGTGGACTTAATCACTCACACACGCACACGCGCACACACACACACACACATCCTCACTGGCAGTCCCAGTGACCTGTGACGTGACTAGCAATCCCAGCATTCTCCGAGCCTCCCCTAAGTGGCCGGTCTGTGCGGCACGCCTCCCCGGGAGCCTGTGGCAGTGGGGGGATCCCTGCTGGCATCCCCGCCTCAGAACCCTGTTCTCTGGTCACCCGGCAGATTGAGCCCCTGAGTGGCCCCTTGGACGGTGGGACCCTGTTGACCATCCACGGCAGGAACCTGGGCCGGCGGCTCAGCGATGTGGCCCACGGCGTGTGGATTGGCGGTGTGGCCTGTGAGCCACTGGCGGACAGATACACCGTGTCAGAAGAGTAAGTAGCAGGCAGTCCCTGGGGCAGTTTGAGTGACCTCTGGCCTTCCCCCCCCCCACCTCTACCTCTCTGAGCCCCCCACCTCTACCTCTCTGAGCAGTGTCAACCTCATCTCTGCCCTCCCTTCTCCCGTTGGCCGTCCCACCCTCCTCAGCAGACAGCCTTCGGTCCCCCGCCCCCCGGAGTTGCTCATTCCCAGGTCTCCTGGGCTTTGCTCCCATCATTCCCACCACACATCGTGCCCTTTGCTGCTCGGGACACCACTCAGCCTTCAAGTGCCCACTCCTCTGGAAGCCCTCCCATGTTCCCCCAGACCAGTCCAACTTCCACAGAAGCCTTGCTCTGACGAAAAGGGAAAAAGTGCGGTTAAGAGAGTGTGCGGGCTACTGGTGAGGTGCAGAGATCGGGCCTGCAGCCATCGGCCTGGCCTGAGGGGCTCGGGGACACCTTTGGGAGCAGGGAATGAAGGAATGGATGTTGTTTCGGAGCCCATGTGTCAGGCTTGCAGATCAGGCCACCAGCCCAGCAGATCAGGCCACCAGCCCAGCAGATGTTCTGTGGTCACAGGACTTCCAAGTGTCCTAAGAGACTATCTTGTCTAACCCCTTGTCATATAGTTGCAGAATTGTGGGAAAATTGTAGAGTATGTGTGTGTGTGGGGGGGGTGGGGGGCAGTGGTCCCTGGGAACAGCCAGGATGACATTTGGGGGGCTCAGTGGTTGTTTTCCAACTGATAGGGAACTCGGGGGGGGGGGGTAATGCCCTCAGGCGTGTCCCAGTTGAATGCCAGCCCCAGCTGTGCGTGGGAGGGACAGGTGGTTGAGTGCAAGGATGGGGAGCGCACACATCCTGGGGTGCAATTGCGGACATTGTTCACGGGAGAAATGGGGCAGTGCCTGATAGGCCCCATGCTCCGCTGGCGGCTCTCCTGACCAGAGCTGCCTCCCCCAGGATTGTGTGCGCCACGGGGCCGGCCGCAGGGGCGTTCTCCGATGTGGTGACGGTGAACGTCTCCAAGGAGGGCAAGTCACGGGAGCGCTTCTCCTACGTGGTAAGGCAGGCCGCCGCCCCCTGTCCCGCCCGCCCACCCAGCCAGGCTCACCCCCTGGGCGGGCTCGAGGCCTGACCACCTGCCTCCCGCCCCACAGCTGCCCCTGGTCCACTCCCTGGAGCCTGCCGTGGGCCCCAAGGCAGGGGGCACCAGGATCACCATCCACGGGAGCGACCTCCACGTGGGCTCCGAGCTCCAGGTCCTGCTGAACAACACAGAGCCCTGCACGGAGCTCATGTAAGCCCCTGGGCCCCAGCTGCCCCCTCTGGCCCATAGAAACCACGGGGCTAGGGGCCCGGAGGGGTGGGGGTGCTACCCTGGGACCAAGCATCACCCCTTGGCCAAGCCCTTTCCCCTCCGAGCCTCAGCTTCCTCATCTGGTAAGAACGGGGAGTTATGGGAAGCACTCTGTGCCCAGCATACAGTAGGTGCTTCCTAAGTGACAGCTGCAGTAAAATGGTGGTGATTGCATACACTCTGAGATCCTTAGCTCCTGGTGAAATAGCTCTGTCTTTATTATGCACTTAATGTGTACCAGCAGGCTTCATGGATGGGGACAAAAAGATGAGCCCAACACAGTCTCAGCCTTCGGGGAAAAGCAGACGCTCCCACCGGAAATAGAAATGTCCAGTGGGGTTGGATTGGGAGAAAAGTCTGGGCTTTCAGAGCCACGGGACAGGGCCCTCGCCAGGGGCAGGAGTTGGGAGAGGAGCTCTGGGAAGGCTTCTCGGAGGAGGTGGCACTGGGCAGTTGGGAAGTACAGGCAGGGTCAGAGAGAAGGGAAGCTATTCTCGGTGGAGAGGACAGCCCGAGCAACGTATGGCAGTGGGAATACAGAAACAGATGCATGTGCAAGAGGGCAGAAGAGCAGGTGGGGGCCAAGTGCGAAGGCCTGTGCCCCTGGTCCGTGGGGCAGGGGGTGTTGGGCAGGGGCAAGCAATGGGAGGTGGGGGCCCTGCAGACAAAGCTCGCTGCCCTCCCACAGGCGCACAGAGACTAGCATCACCTGCACAGTGCCCGGGGGCACCCTGCCAGCCCCCGTGCCCGTGTGTGTGCGCTTCGAGCACCGGGGCTGCGTGCGTGGCAACCTCACCTTCTGGTACATGCGGAACCCCGTCATCATAGCCATCAGTCCCCGCCGCAGCCCCGTCAGGTGAGACCCTGGCCCCGACCCCCAGGCGGGTCTCGCTCTCTCGGGCTGCAGGTGGGCTGATGGGCTTGCTGTCCCCACAGCGGTGGCAGGACCATCACGGTGGCTGGTGAGCGTTTCCATATGGTGCAGAACGTGTCCATGGCTGTGCACCACATCGGCCGACAGCCCACAGTGAGCGGGGCGGGGGACCGAGGTGGTGGGGGTGGCTGGCAGCCCTCGCTCTGCTGCCTCTCTCCATCTCTCTCTCTCCTGTCTCCCCATGCCTTCTTGTCTCTCTCCCCGCCTCTCTGCTTCTCTGTCTCCCTAAACCTCAAACTCTCCCCATTTCTCCATGTCTGTTTGTTCATCCCCCCACCCCAACTTTGGCCCATGGCCCTCTCCCACCAGCTCTGCAAGGTTCTCAATTCCACCCTCATCACCTGCCCTTCGCCGGGGGCCCTGAGCAACGCGTCCGCACCAGTGGATTTCTTCATCAACGGGCGGGCCTACACCGACGAGGTGGCAGTGGCCGAGGAGCTGCTGGACTCCGAGGAGGCACAGCGGGGCAGCAGGTTCCGCCTGGACTACCTCCCTGACCCTCAGTTCTCCACGGCCAAGAGGGAGAAGTGGATCAAACACCACCCTGGGGAGCCCCTCACCCTAGTCATCCATGTGAGAGCCAGCGGGTGCCGGGTGGGGGCAGTGAACGGGCTGAGCTCGGCCATGGGCCTCGGTGAGCCCTCCCCTCCTCGCCCACAGAAAGAGCAGGACAGCCTGGGGCTGGAGCGCCATGAGTACCGGGTCAAGATAGGCCAGGTGGCCTGCGACATCCAGATCGTCTCGGAGAGAGTCATCCACTGCTCGGTCAATGAGTCCCTGGGCACGGCTGAGGGGCAGCTGCCCATCACGGTGAGTGCATGGGGCTCTGGAGGCAGAGGCGGGCATGGCTCCCAGCCCCATCTGCAGGTGCCTGTCCCTGGCTCAGCACATTGGGACTGAGCACTTTCATGCTCAGTAGTTTAGGCAGGCAGAGCTTGACATCCCCACGTGACAGATGAGGAAACAGGGCCAAGAACGTAGGGACCTGCTCAAGGTCAGTGGTAGGCCTGATGGGGCTGGACTCTGAAAGGCCATAAGAAATTGCCCCTGTTCTAGGCGCTCTCCCCAGAGTCTGGGCTGCCAGTCATCACACAGGATCATGGAGGGCAGGGAAGCCAGAGGAGGAGAGAGAGGCCCAGAAAGGGGGATCTTTTCTGTACTGTACCTGCTTGCATGCCTCCTGGGCTGGGGAGCTCATTTCCTCACAGGCAGCTCTGACTGGGAAAGCTCCCTTTCGTCTGCACCTCGGTCCCAATTCTGCCCTCAGACACCTCCCGTTCCCAGGACAACCCTACAGATACCCGGGGACAGCAGCCTCGCCTCCCAGGCTTTAGTACTAATGACAGCCCCCCCGCCCCGCCACTGAGTTTCTCCTCTGTGCCAGGCCAAGGACTCAAAAGCATGGCAAGCATGACCTCCTTTAGTCCTCAAGCACCCCCTGGAGGTGGGCGTGGTTGTCTGTGTGTTAGGTGACTTGCCCCAGGACACATAGCTAGTTAGGAGAAGAGCCGAGGCACAGTCCAGGGAAGCTACAACCCCCTCCCCTATCTTGTGCAGATCCAGGTAGGGAACTTCAACCAGACCATCGCCACGCTGCAGCTAGGCGGCAGTGAGACCGCCATCATTGTGTCCATCGTCATCTGCAGCGTCCTGCTGCTGCTCTCTGTGGTTGGTAAGGAGCCCCCCCCACCCTTGTGACACCTTGGAGGGCAGGCCTCCCCCCCTTACCCCCCTGAAGATGGGCAGATAGAAGAGAAGGCATAGTGGGCTGGGGGCACAGCTTGAACACACGCGTGGGGGTAGGAACAGGTCCTGCACCCAGAGGTGGGTGAGAGGGGTGCCTGGCTACAGCATGAATGGGAGGATAGATGTTGGGAGGGCACGCAGAGGGATTGGGAACCTTTCTGTCTAATCATTAGGGAGCTGTTGAAGGTACTTAAGAGAGGGTTGTTATACCACTATTAAAGCAGTGGTTATAAAGGTAATATATTCAGTGTCGCAGAGAAAGCGGAACCCTCATACACTGCTGGTGGGGTTGGAAAATACTTTGGCAGTTCCTCCAAGTGTTAAACAAAACGCTGCCATGTGACCCAGCAATCCCACTCCTGGGTGTCTACCCAACAGACATGAAAACATGTTCACACAAAACTTGTGCATGAAAATTCATGGCAGCATTGTTCATAACAGCCAGAAAGAGAAACAACTTAATGTCCATCACCTGGTGAATAAGTAAAATGTAGTGTAGATGTACACACAACGGAATATTGTTCGGTCATAAAAAGGAATGAAGTGCTGAGCCTTGACAACATTATGCCAAATGAAAAGCCACTCACCAAAGACCACATGTTGTAGGATCCCGGGTGATGGATGCACAACTAAAAGCCATTAGAATTGTCTTCTTTAGATGGATGAATGGGTTACATGGCGTGTGCATCATATCTTAACAAAGCTGTCTTTAAGAAATATTCAATGTAGAAAATTTTAGGGAATCAGTGAACTTAAAAAAAAAACACATCCATCATTAACACCCTGTATATTTTGGTATTTTTCCTGACAGTCTCAAAGTTTTATATAATACGTACAAATATGTATTATACATAAGAATATAAAATATTTTAATATTATATATATTACATATATATATATATATATATATATATATCCCTTCTCCCAACTCAGAAAGGGATAATATAATACTGCTTTGTAATCTTTTAAAAGTTTCTCAATTCACAAGTAACAGGTCATTGTAGAAAGAATTGAAAATGCTAAAACGAAAAAAAAAAAACACCCACAAATCACCCATAATTCTCTCACATGTAATCTATCCATAGGGAAAGCCACTGCTTACCACTGTTTTACATACACACACACTTCTTTTTATAAGGAAGGGACACTGAGCCTTATTTTACTGGTTTCTCCAAACCCTTTGCCCCGTCGGAGTTAGCCCGCTGGGGAGGGGAGGCCTGGGCACCTGGCCACGCCTGTCCCAGAGGAGGTGGGGCTGAGGCCGCCTCTCCCTCCAGGCCCTGCGCACAGCAGGTGCCCACAGACGCTTTCCAAAGGGCTTTCAAGGCCTGACCCCCTCTCCAATGCCCGCAGCCCTGTTTGTCTTCTGCACCAAGAGCCGCCGCGCTGAGCGCTACTGGCAGAAGACCCTGCTGCAGATGGAGGAGATGGAATCTCAGATCCGAGAGGAGATCCGTAAAGGTAGTGGGTGGGGACCAGGCAGGACCACGGGCCTCGGCTTTCCCACCTGGGGAATGGGTTTGAGAGACGCTCACCTCTGCCTTCCTGTCACCAGGCTTTGCCGAGCTGCAGACGGACATGACGGATCTGACCAAGGAGCTGAACCGCAGCCAGGGCATCCCTTTCCTGGAGTATAAGCACTTTGTGACCCGCACTTTCTTCCCTAAGGTCAGCCGGTGCCCTCGTCTGCCACCTCGGGGGCTCTGGGCTGTGCCGCTCTAGAGGGCACCTTTGTGCATATGGAGAAGCTTGGCTAGTGTAGTGTGGGCCCCGGAGCAGTGCAGATCCACAGGGCCTGCCGAGAGGGGCCCAGGTTCTACCCACTTCCCCTCATTATTCACTCGATGTTTAACTGTCGTAGAGAAGCTGGCTGCCAGCCCCACGCTCCTCCTAGGGTGCTACCTCTCCCCTCACTGAGGGGTGAGCAGAGGTGGCCCAAGCTGCATGTGCCCTGCTAGCCTCTCTTACATCGGGCCTTTCCCAGCCAGGCTTCTCTGGGTCTCCACATACCCCCTTCCTGCCCTCTGGACTCTGCCCACCCCTTCCTCGCCTCCTTCTGTTCCTGGCTGCTGCCCTGTCCCCCCTTTCCCTGGCCTGCCCAGAGCTTTGGTGCTGATGGCCAACGCCCTCCTCTTGCCCTGGTCACACCGTGCAGCAGCCTCTCTGCCTCCGTGTCCCTCATTCCACACTCAGCTGCGTTCGTTTTCCTGACAGCCTTGTGCCCTCTGGCATTGCTACAGCTTGGCGCATGCTGGCTCCACTCCTCTTCCTCCGGGAAGTCCCCCGGGGACGCCCCTCCCCACGCCTCTGGAATCCTTGTCTTTCTCTGTAAAGTGTCCCTTTGCCTGTGTTGAACGTCTTTGCATGCCAGTCAGGGGAGTCCAGCCCTGCTGAGGTGCTGGGTCTGCCTCCACAGTGTTCCTCCCTCTATGAAGAGCGTTACATACTGCCCTCCCAGACCCTCAACTCCCAGGGCAGCTCCTCCGTGCAAGAGACACACCCACTGCTGGGAGAGTGGAAGGTGAGTACCCTCAAACCCCCCCCCCCCCCACACACACACACACACTGGGCCGCCTCGGCCACCCAGTCCCTGTCAGGCTCCACTTTCCAGCTCATCGGGTCCATTGATCCCAATCACGGGGGTGGAGGGATGGGGGGAGGAGAATCTGCCATTGGAAGGTAGTGAGCGCTTCATCCCAGGAGGTATTGAAGCTGCCCCCAGGCCAGGCAGAGAGGAGAGAGGACTGAGCCTCCCTTGACATCCCACTCTGCCTGTGCCTTAGAGCAGTGGTCGGCAAACTCATTAGTCAACAGAGCCAAATATCAACAGTACAATGATTGAAATTTCTTTTGAGAGCCAAATTTTTTAAACTTAAACTTCTTCTAACGCCACTTCTTCAAAATAGACTCGCCCAGGCCGTGGTATTTTGTGGAAGAGCCGCATGTGTCTCGCGAGCCGCAGTTTGCCGACCACTGCCTTAGAGGATAGTTGAGAGGGTCCCTCATGGGGATGCTGGGTTACCCCCAGGCACTCTTGCCCTTTTTTGTGCCCCACTTTTCAATTCAACTGAGCCATTGTGCCCAGTCACGGGGAGTTAGGAGGCACCCACCATGAAAAGGTAGTGAATTCCCCATCGCAGGAGGCATTCTAGGAGCCATTCGGGGAGTCCTAAGTGCTGACCCCTCGGCCAGGCAGACACGGGTCCCCTCACCGATTGCTTCTGCAGATCCCCGAGAGCTGCCGGCCCAACATGGAAGAGGGCATCGGCCTGTTCTCCTCGCTGCTCAACAACAAGCACTTCCTCATCGTCTTTGTCCACGCCCTGGAGCAGCAGAAGGACTTCGCAGTGCGGGACAGGTTGGGCTGCAAGACTTGGGGTGCGGGGGGGGGGGCTCTGTCTGCGGTCCCACTGGTCCTGGGTCAGCCTGGCTGGACCCTGGGCTCGGGAAGTTTACAAATCACCATGTCCTCTGGGCAGCTAGCTGGCCTCCAACATGAAGTCGGGGTACTGGGGGTTCTGAGACCCCACATTCCTCCCCTTCCTGGGCCTGGATTCCACCCGCGCAGGCACATCAGTGATGAGGCCACCTGTAGCCGCCACTGTGTCCCCCGCCCCCCGATCCCACTGACGCCCCGTGCCCACCCACAGGTGCAGCTTGGCCTCCCTCCTGACCATCGCGCTCCACGGCAAGCTCGAGTACTACACCAGCATCATGAAGGAGCTGCTGGTGGACCTCATCGACGCCTCCGCCGCCAAGAACCCCAAGCTCATGCTGCGGCGCACGGAGTCCGTGGTTGAGAAGATGCTCACCAACTGGATGTCCATCTGCATGTACAGCTGTCTGAGGGTGAGGCAGGCGTGACGGCGCCACCGATACGGCAGGGACCGCGTCTCCCAGTCTCCCGCGGTGGATTGGACTTGGTTCATCCTTCCGCCAGCTCTTCCAGGAGAGTTACCCCTGTGTGCAGATGGGAGGGGGACTCAGAGGAGGGCAGGGACAGACCCCGAGGGTCCATTATACAGACGGGGACGGAGGCTCCGGGGAGGCCTGGCTTCCTGCGAGGCGCAGAGCCCGCTGGGGCAGAACAGAGGCCATGTCGGGGAGCTTGTCCTCAGTCACCAAACCCTCTCAGCCACTGAAGCTCTCCCAACGTTAGGGGAGGGAGATGTGGAAACAAATTAAAATAGCAAAGCTCCACCGCTGAGGCTTCTGACCGGGCTGGAGGGTTCCAGGTGGCGGCCCGAGTAAGGTGAGAGTAGGAACGAGCCAGCGAAAGCATTGGGTGGGGAGGGTGTCCCTGGTTTTGGTGGCAGCAGGGGCAGCGCCAGGAGGAGGGGCTGTTTCTGAAAGGAACTGAGGGAAGGCGGGTGAGTCTTTCTGATGAGATAAGGCTGGGAAGGCCAGGGAGGCCAGGTGGTCAGGCCGTCTGCCTTCTGCCAAAGGGACCCCATTAGGGCTTTTCTGCAGAGGCCAGGAAGTCATCTGGGGGATCCCAGGAGAAAGGCAGAGGCCTGACTGAAGCCCAGAACCAGGGCCTCAGATGTCCTGGGTTTGAGTCCAGTCTTTGGCACAAACCAGCTGTGCGGCCTTGGGAAAGGCATTGCCCCCTCTCTGTCTTGTGGGCCATGCCCCTGGGTGTGGGGCTCGTGAGGGCAGGCAGCCGGGAGGAGCCCTGTGGTGGGGACGGGGGATGGGGATGGAGCAGAGGAGGCTGGGCCGAGGACGGGGCCATCCCACGGCCCCCTGAGGCTCTCCCGGTGTCACTGGTCTTGGTATCGGTCTGCACTGGCTGCAGCAGGGCCCGTAGGGGCTGCCGTGGACTCTGGACCCAGCTCCTGAGGCCTCTTTGTGTGGCTTCCCTCTGAGCCTTCGTTTCCTGCTCCAGAAGACGGGGCATCAGTGGCTCCCACCACCAGACCCGGAGAACTAGATCAGGAGTAAGAGTTGGCATGCTTGCCCTGGCTGGTGTGCTCAGTGGTTAGAGCGTCGGCCCGCGCATCAAAGGGTCTCGGGTTCGGTTCCTGAGGCAACCAATCGATATGACATCAGTGTTTCTCTCTCTCCCCTCTCTGTCCCTTTCACCTTCTCTAAACATCAGTGGAAAAAATATCCTCGGGTGAGGATTAACAAAAAAAAAAAAAAAAAAAGAGTTGGCATGCTATCTTCATCATCTTGCCAAATCTGCCTAACACTATTATGTACTTAATTTTTTTCCTTAAATCAGCTTACCATTTTACCTAAGTATCTACCATCAGTGTAATTCCTGATCCCTCGCTATAAAATGACCATGAAAATCAGCTCATGGCTGTGAACTTGATGAAAGGGAGACTGGCAAGGTGGGGGGTGGCGGGTGGCCGAGGGCAGGAGAGTCCAGTTGAGCCCAGGACTCTCCACTCTCACCGCGCGGCGATGTAGGTGGGGACCACGTCTGTGTTCTTCCACCCGAACTCACCTTGGGAGGCTTCGCAGAGAAAGTCACGGGCTTGGGAGTCAGCCAGGCCGGCGTCCGCGTCCTGCTGTGCCTCTTCCTGCGGCTGACCCCGGGCTGGTTACTTGCTCTCGGCCTCAGCAGAGAGGGATGAAATGGATGAGCCCGCCTGCAGCCAATGGTGTTTGACCGTGGAGTCCATGGAGACTTCGGGGGGCTGGGGGGCGGCACCGGGAGCCAAAAGAAGGATATTACACAGGCAGCCATGAAGGTGTTCCGGAGGCCTGGGAGCTGGGATGTGGAGGGGGGCAGGGAGGCCGTGGGGGCAGGCAGGCTGGGCCTCGGCCCCTGACGACAGCCCCTGTCCACCCCAGGAGACGGTTGGGGAGCCGTTCTTCCTGCTCCTGTGTGCCATCAAGCAGCAGATCAACAAGGGCTCCATCGATGCCATCACAGGCAAGGCCCGCTACACGCTCAATGAGGAGTGGCTGCTGCGGGAGAACATCGAGGCCAAGCCCCGGGTGAGCCGGTGTGCGGGCGGGGGGGCAAGGGCAACTGGGAAGCAAGCGGGGGGGGGGCGTCTCCTGAACTGGCTGGGAGGGGTCCCCACGTGCCTGGAGGCTACGCTCTGGCCCGGCCCCCTCCTGTGGGCTGTCGCCTGCCGGGGCCCCGGGCAGTGGCGGTGAGGACGGACTGACCTCCCCTTCCTCCTCTCGTGCAGAACCTGAACGTGTCCTTCCAGGGCTGCGGCATGGACTCGCTGAGCGTGCGGGCCATGGACACGGACACGCTGACGCAGGTGAAGGAGAAGATCCTGGAGGCCTTCTGCAAGAACGTGCCCTACTCCCAGTGGCCCCGCGCCGAGGACGTCGACCTCGGTGGGCAGGGGGGCGGGCGGCACCCCCGGGTGTCAGACTGTGTTGGTGGGAGCCAGCCCCTGCCTTAGGCATACCAGTCCACTCCTTTCACTCAGCAGATGGGCACAGACGTGGGCACTGGGGACATGGAGATGGTCAGATGAAGTGCACCCCAACTGGGGATTGAGCCCACCACCCTGGGCATGGGCCCTTGAGCGGGAGTCAAACGGGCAAGCTCCTGCTGCACAGACAGTGCCCAGTGGAGCCACACCAGCCAGGGCTGGGGGCACCTTTCCTTATTTCATCAGCAGTAACAGCAGTAACAACCCCGCGGAGGAGGACATTTCCAGAGCTCCTGCTTTGTGCTCCTCCCCGGGATCGAGCACGGCTCTGGCCTCCCAGCACCCTGTTCCCCAGTTTTCTCCCCACTCTCTGTTTACAGAGGGGGAATGGAGGCTCAGAGAGCAAGCAGCCTCTCCCCGTGTGGCCTGGCTGGTGCTGGCCCCTCGGCTGGCCCCGCCCCTGACCCCCTGCTCCCCGTCTCCAGAGTGGTTCGCCTCGAGCACACAGAGCTACATCCTCCGGGACCTGGACGACACCTCGGTGGTGGAGGATGGCCGCAAGAAGCTCAACACACTGGCGCACTACAAGGTGGGCTCCCAGCCCCGCCCAGCCCCCACTGGCGGCCCCCCTGACCTGACCTCTGACCTCAGCCTCTCCACTCCCGCCAGATCCCCGAAGGTGCCTCGCTGGCCATGAGCCTCACAGACAAGAAGGACAACACGCTGGGCCGAGGTAGCGCCGCTGGACGTGGGGAGGGCGGCCAGGGCCCCTTCTGCGCGGTCCCCGTGGGGAGGCCGAGGCTTCACGAGGCCGGGCCATGGCCTCCGTGGTTGGGGCAGGGGCCAAGCCAGGCCCCTCTGACCCAGGACTGCTTGGCAGGGCCTGTGACCGGGCCTCTCAGGCTGACTTCCTGCGGGCAGCCCGAGAGAGGCCTCAGGAGGGCGGGCCGTGGTTACCATGGGTCTGGGCAGCTGCCAGGCCAGAGGGGTGGCTGGCATGCCCGTCTAGGGTTTGGGTTATGTTTCTGCCTCAAATCCCACCGTCCACACCCTCAGATGCCCCAGGCTTCATGCTTCTGGGTCTCGGGGTTCCCTCTGAGGTCAGGAGCAGGACCTTGGTTCTCTCCCCGCAGCTTGTGGGGTCGGGTGGGGGGTGAGCGAGGACAGCCTCCCTCCTGCCTGGGCCCCTCCTCTCTCCCTGTGTGACCTGTCGCTGTTCCTGCCATCGCTGCCTCCCTGCTTCTCCTCTCACCTGCCTGTGTCTTTCTCTCAATGCCGCTATCTTTCTCTTTGTCTCTTCCTCTGTGCGTCTTTCTGGATCTCTCTCCTCTCTTTCTTCACGTGTTTCTCCTTGACTCACTCTGTCTCATTCTCTCCATGTGTCTCTTTGGAACTCACCCTCTCTCTTGGTTTCCGCTCCATATCTGTTCTCTCCCCCTCTCCCTCCCCTCCCTTGTTTATTTATTGTGTGTTTTTCCTCTCGCAGTGAAAGACTTGGACACAGAGAAGTATTTCCATTTGGTGAGTGCCCGGCCTCTGGCCCTGGGGCTCCCGCCCCTCACTGGGTGTGGACGTGGCTTCCTGCCACCTTGGTCCTCTGGGGAGAATGCTCCCAGGCTCTGGGAAAGGCTGGGGGGTGGGGAGCGGAGATGGGAATCCAGAATCAGCAGGGAACCTGGTCATTGGTGCAGACCAAGTGCCTCTGGGAGAAGGATGGGGCCTCCCCTGGGACGGCGGAGGGTGGCGCCTGGCCCCGGCACTGACCGCCGCGCCGGCCTCCCAGGTGCTGCCCACAGACGAGCTGGCCGAGCCCAAGAAGTCCCACCGGCAGAGCCACCGCAAGAAGGTGCTACCCGAGATCTACCTGACCCGCCTGCTGTCTACCAAGGTAGGCCCGGCCTCCGCTCCTTGCCGTGGAAGGCCAGCTGTCCACATGCCTGGGGGGCGAGAGCGCTTCCTCCGTGGAGCCAGCTGGGCTCCCAGGGTGAGAGGCTAAGGGTCCTGCCTTTGCTCAGAGCCCCGAAAGGTGTCTGACAGACAACTTCTAAACGAGCCAATGGAACAGAGAGGGCAGAGGGGTCAGCCATGTCCCCAAGGTCACACAGCTTAGGTGGCGGTCTGCACCCTACACACCACACCCTGGCTCCACTGATTTCCCACTCTCTGCCCCCGACTTTCCAGCGCCCCTGTGAGGTAGGCCTCACGAACCCATTTCACAGGTGAGAAAACTGAGGCCCAGAGAGGTTAGGTGGCCGGCTTGATGCCACGTGGCTTCCACATTCACCAGTTCCAGTGCCACAGTCTCCCCAGAGCCAACAGGGTCCCACTTACCCTCTCCAAGTGGTCCCGGGCCTATGGCACCCACGCTGCTCTCCCCCAGGGCACGCTGCAGAAGTTCCTGGACGACCTGTTCAAGGCCATTCTGAGCATCCGTGAGGACAAGCCCCCTCTGGCCGTCAAGTACTTCTTCGACTTCTTGGAGGAGCAGGCCGAGAAGAGGGGGATCTCAGATCCTGACACCCTGCACATCTGGAAAACCAACAGGTGGGTGGTGGGTGTGTGGGGAGGGCGGTGCAGCTCCATGGGTCCCTGGGGGCAGCAACAGTGCGGGGGTTCAGAGCCCGGTCTCTCGGCCCGCCTGCTTGGGTCCAGTCCCTACGATGCCACATCCCAGCTGTGTGATCTTGGGAAAAGACTTAACCGCTCTGTGCTTTAAGCTCTCCCGACCCCTGCTGTAAAACAAGGGCAATAAAAGGAATCCACCTTAATTATAAGAATTAAGGAGAAGCGAGGATTATGTAAGTGTCGCCCTTACCATCCTCCTCCCTCCATTCTTCTTGGGGAGGCCCTGCCCGCTCCATTTGACAGATGGGAACAGTGAGGCTCACAGAGACAGGACTGCCCGAGATCACGCAGCCCTGGGATGGCTCAAAGCAGCATAATCTTGGCTCCCCTACCCAGTTTGTAGCCTTCTTTGGAGGCATGTCTGCTTTTGGGGTCACAGATCCCAACAAGAAGTTGTTAAAAAAAAAACCTCAGCTGGTCCTCAGAAAAAAATGCCACAGGCCCAGAAGTTTCTGTGCAGTTGCAGGGGCTTCTCCGAGCTCTGGGGGTGCATAAGCCCTGGCTGCTGAGTCACTGGGAGGCGCTGCGGTGGGAGTGGGGGTTTTACCAACCCTCTGGCTCCTGAGGCCAAGGCCTAGGATCCAGGCCCCGCCCTCCTTCAGCCCTTGCCTGCTGCTAATGGTGGACTTCCTGCTGCCGTGAGAGGCTAAGGGAGGAGCCATGGGCTGCCAGGCCGGGTGGGGGTGCTGCTAATGAGAACCAGGACCTGGCCTGAGGCTCCTGCTGGAGCCTCTGTGGGGGTTGGGGTGGGCAGTGAGGGTGGACTGGGGCCCCTCCACCCCAGCCAGGCCTGCAGCTCCTGACCCGGCCTCCTGCCCTGCTCCGTGCAGGAAACCTGGCTCTTAGCTGCCCGTAGCCCGGCCAGCAGGGATGGTCATCAGCCCCATTTGTGGGTGAGCAGACCAAGGTCTCTAGAGGCTCCATCTTGTGAGTAGGCTACACCAGCCTTGAGGGGTAAAGCCAGCCTGTCCTCTGGGCCTGGCTGCCCTACCCTGGGGGTGGGCTCACACTGCCTCTGTGACGCCCATCCCACAGCCTTCCTCTCCGGTTCTGGGTGAACATCCTGAAAAACCCCCAGTTTGTCTTCGACATCGACAAGACGGACCACATCGACGCCTGCCTCTCGGTCATCGCACAGGCCTTCATTGACGCCTGCTCCATCTCTGACCTTCAGCTCGGCAAGGTCAGCTGCTCCCGGGGGCAGCCTGCGTGCTAATGACGGGACGGAGATTTTTCTGGGAGGGGAAGTAGAGGAGCTCGGGTCTGGGGGACGTGGGGGACGAACAGGGACATTCGGGCCGGAGGAGACGTCCAGACACGGCAACCACAGTCAGAAACTGCATCACGAAAGACCGGTTGCACCTGCCTCAGGTGGGCCCAGCGTCAGCTCCCAACGTTTAGGCCATAGAATCAGGCCCAGGAAGCCAGAGCGAATGTAGAAAACCCGCTTGGTCCAGCACAGCGTCATCTGAGAATCCGCCAGGCTACAGGCAGCAGTCCCGATGGCCAGGAGCCCTCTGAGTGGGCACAGGGAAGGGGTGGGCAGAGGCAGCAGACGACCATGACCTCTGAGATACACGCAGGAGGGCGCCCCCGAGGCATCTCTGCGGGGAGAGGAGAGAGAAGGGTGTTCCTGGCAGAGGGAACAGCCTGGGCGAGCAGGGCGGCATGAAAGAGTGCTCGCGGCTGTGAGCAGGAAGGAGGTGGTGTAAGCAGACCTGGCCGGGCAGGATGGAGGCTTCATGGCCCTGCGTTTTGCCCGTGATTTTCAGAGATAGGCCACGAGGGAGAGTGTGGAGAAGGGATGCGTTCACTATCTCGGAAGGCAGGACGCCCGTGACAAAGAACGGGGAGTGTACTTGGCACATTTCACTTTCGGGCGTTGAAAACATGTGGTGGGAAATATTCCACTGAGCCAGCAATCAGGCTTCCAGCAATCTTAGCCACCAAGACCTATAACCCGAAGCAAGGATGTAAACAAAACCGCCTCTGTGCGACCAAGGGCTGGCGCCAAGCCCACGTACTTTCCCCCGAAAAGACCTAGATCCCCTGTCAGGTCATCCCCCGGCAGTCCCATAGAAGACGGGGCAGGGGCTCCGTGCAGAAGGACAGCAGGGTGGGGGGAGGAGCCCCTGGTCTGAAGCTGGCGGAGTGGGGACCCTCAGTGACGGGGGCCTTCGTGTGGCAGTAGAGAGCGTGGCTGGTCCAGAAAAAGACAAATCCTTTCCTCCTCTTACTCATCCCCTCACTCTCTCTCCCCAGGACTCACCCACCAACAAGCTCCTGTACGCCAAGGAGATCCCCGAGTACCGCAAGATCGTGCAGCGCTACTACAAGCAGATCCACGACATGACCCCCCTCAGTGAGCAGGAGATGAACGCGCACCTGGCCGAGGAGTCGAGGGTGCGGCTGGGCTGCGGGGGTCGGGTCTGGCATTTGCCCGTCCAGTGAGGGGTTTGTGTACCAGCAGCAGGCTGGGCTGGGCCCACGTTGGACAGGTTACCCACCCTTCCCAACGCCCGCCTTCTCTTTGCTTGTAGAAGTACCAGAACGAGTTCAACACCAACGTGGCCATGGCAGAGATTTACAAATATGCCAAGAGGTATCGCCCGCAGGTGGGTACCCCTGGTGGGCGGCACTGACCCTCGCAGCCACGGCGCCCCCTCCCCATCTCACCCACAGAGAGGTCCCCACTCCAGCATTTACGTCCCAGGACGTTTGTGCTTTAGGGCGGGTCAGCAGCTGTGGGAATCCAGGCAGGGTGTGCTCCCCAGAGACTGCCAGGGGACCCACTGGGGCCCAGGCCTGCAGCCCCACAGCCCCTCTGCTTCTCCTCAGATCATGGCGGCCCTGGAGGCAAACCCCACGGCCCGGAGGACCCAGCTGCAGCACAAGTTTGAGCAGGTGGTGGCTCTGATGGAGGACAACATCTACGAGTGCTACAGCGAGGCCTGAGCCGCCGGACACCGTGTGGGGAAGGAACCAGGCACCCGGCCCTCGACTTCATTTGGTCCCCCGTGCCTCTGACTCCGGCTGGGCCAGGACTGAGCAGAGTCACTGGAGAGGGGGAATGAATGAGGAGCCCCCCGCCCTGGCCCCTCGGGCACCTCTGTCCCTCCTGCTTGTCCCCAGGCCCAGCCTTTGGGATGGGGACTTGGATGACACAGCCAGTCTCTGGTAAGGTTCCCACCACCCGCCAGGACAGCCTGGACGGCGCCCCGCACGCTCTGTCACGGCCGGCTGCTAAGAGCCCCGCCCGACTCGGTCCCGCAGACAGAAAAACGTGAGAGACCGCCTGGCCCAGAGGCCGCAGCCAGAAACACTACCTCAGCCTTTCTGACGGCGGGGAGGCCTCCTCGAACCAGCCCGCGATCGGTTTCCGACTTAACCACCAAAACGCCGTCTCGCTCTCCCCTCACCCAGAGAGGACCCTGGCCACACACAGTTTCGAGCGGTGTCAGATTCCCGTTGCTTAAGTGGCTACTGGTGGCGTGGGCAGCGCCCACCGCCCGTGGGGAGGCTCCTGGGGCTTTCCTGGAGCCAGGAGGGCGGAAGACCGGGGGGCCGGTGCTGGGCGGTTGGGTCTGGGGGGAGCGGGGCTAAATTGCACCAAGGATGTAGCTGGGCTACTTGATCTTGCTGGAAGTATTTCTAAAGAGAGCACCGCTTTGTTTTTTTAAGAAAGCTTTTCTATATTAAACTCATCATGCACCAACTGTGAACAGCTGCCGCTTGTGCAGAGGACCTGGGAGGGGACCGAGGGGCTCCCAACGCAACACTGGAAAGGACTGTTCCAGAGGACGGGCAGCTCTGGCACGGACCCCCCGCCACCCTGAGAAAACCACGCCTTCTGTCCCTGCCTCAAGCGGCCCTCTGGCTGACCGGAGCCCCCGCGGCAGACCCCGCCCGCGCAGGGCCTGGGCCGGAAGGGTGACCAGGATGCTCTAAGTGGAACCTTCTTTATAATAAAAGCCTGATGGGAAAACCTGCTGTGGGCTCCAGCCTTCATCCCAAGATGGCCGAGGCGGGAAGGCAGTGCTTGTGGCGAGAGGCAGGGCGCCCTGGCCCAGACCTGCCTCAGCCTCCGGAGGAGTGATGGCGATGGGACCGTGTGGCTGCCTGCCCGCCCTGGGCCTGGCTCTGAGGGCGCCACGGGACCTGCAGGAAGACGTCACGGCTGCTGGGTGCCACCCACCGCTGCTGGGCCCTGCTCCCAACTCACCTGCAGTTACCAAGTCCATGAGGAAGGGAACAGTGTCCTCGGTTTACGGGGGTGGGAACAGCGCAGAGGAGGACTGCCCCCAGGGGGCGGCCAGGGAGCCGCGGGGGGCGGTGGGGGGTGAAGCCAGATTGTCTGGGCCCTCAGTCCTCGGTGCCGTGCTTCTGCCAGACCAGCCTCCACGGCAGCCTCCCGATGGGAGGGGTGGGCCACACTGGAAAGAGAGCGGACATGTACACACCCCGAATGTTTCGTCCCTCTTCAAAAAACGTGTCACGAACCCCGTTTTGCAGGTGAGGAAACCGTTTCCCCCAGGCCAGTACGACGGTTAGCCTGACTGGAGGCCAGCAAATACCAGAACCCCCAGCCCACCCAGCTGGGCCTGAGCTGGGGGCGAGGTTCACCCCTGACCTCCTGGAGAGGTCACGAGAAAGCAAAGCAACTCATTTTTTTCCCCTTCACGAAAAAAAAAAAATAAGCACACACATTTATCAAAGGTAAGAACTAGGACAGAAAAATTCATACCGTTTAAACAAAATCCTACAAATGCCAGTTTTTAAATTAATGAGAACAGAAAAGTGAGAAGAGAAAAGTAAACAATTTTTAGCTTTAAAAATAGCCTTTTCCTGTGGTAGCTTCTGGGTAGAGAGATTCGTTATCTTTTCGAATTTTCTATTCTGAGCCCTGATTCCTGCTTATTAAGCAGCAGATTTCTAATTTAAGTTATTGACACATTTGATAGAAAAAAAAATTTTTTTTTTGGTGTGATGCTAGAATTAAATATACTTCCTACAGAAACATCAGGAAGTCAAAAAAAAAAAAAAGAGAGAAGAAGAAAAAAATAAAAGCTACCTCAACCCACCCACGGTTAATATCTCAGAGAATGCCAAATCACATACTTGCCTGGGTTGGGGGCAGAGGAGTAAAAACCGGGACCAGGGTATACACACCATTTTGAAACCTGTATTTTCCCCATGCAACAATATGTCAGCAACATCTTTCTATGTCATTAAATATTCCACAGCCTGTTTTAATGCCTAATTAACATGCAATTCCTTCTTGACATTTAGAAATGTATTTGCAAATGGAGGAAATCTCTAGATTCCAGGGTCACTTCTCAGCACCGACGGTGGCCACCTTCTGTGAATCCCCCACCCGTGGTCCTCGTCTGGGGCCCCTGAAGACTTGCCTTGCGCTACAGGCATCCCTGTGCTCCGAGGGTCACCGGCGGTGGGCTTTGGCGCAGTGTCGTCACGCAGAGGAGAAGACCTGCCCGAGTTTCCTGGGTGCCACGTGATGTCCGGCCTCTGCCAGGCCCGGGCACTGCCCTGCCCCGCAGCTCATGGAGGCGAGATGCCCAGTGATGCCCCCTAACTGAGACCCTGCCTGGGTACCTCCCGCAGCCCCTGGCCAAGCCATGAGAAGAGCAGAGACAAACACACACACCACCTTGTGAAGTGCTAGCCTAATCCCCTGCGTCAGCTCACGGTGCCCCTTGGGGCGCTACTGGCAGACACGCCGAGGAAGCTGTTGGCACATCTAGGCAACGCCGTGTGTGAGGTTTGGGGAGGAGAGGGTGAGGTAGGGAGAGCAGGGCAAGCCCATGCTGGGCTGCCTCAGTTTCCCTTTGTGTGCCCTCTGCTCCCTTCTTAAGTCCCGTCCAGTTTACCCCCGACTCCCTTCAAGTTCATCTTTTCTTCTCTGCCCCCAGCCTGGCTTAGCTGTCCCCCCGACATGGGGACCATCTCTCAGCAGTCTCCTGGCCACGCCGAGTCCTCACACCAGGGGAAGGCTGCCATGCAGTCACCGAGCTCAAACTGCGGTTCAAACTGTGGATTCATCGTTGACCCCATTCTATGTCCCATCCCTCAGCAAATCCCATCCATCCTGCTTCAACACCTACCCTCATTCCACCACTCCCACCCCTCCCTCCACAGCCACCCTTCGCCATTGGGAAGGACCACTGCAGGGCCCCCTCACGGGCTTCCTGCTGCGGCCCATGTCCCTGTGAGGTCACTCTGCCGCTCACTGTCCTCTAATGGTTCCTTACCGCATGAAAACAAAACCCAATCCTTACCCTGGCTGACGGGGCCTTTGAGGATCGAGCCCTTGTTTGCCCTGCAGCCCTCACTGTGGTCATCTCCTGCTAGGTAACAAACCACCCCAATACTCCATGGCTTAAAACAGCAGCAATCGTGTATGTTGCTCACGCATGTGTGATTGGGGAGGGCTTAGCTGGGAGCCTTGTCCCTGTTCTATGTGGTGTCCGTTGGAGCAGATCAACTAGGGCTAGAAGATTGAAATCCAAAACAGCATACTCCTGTGGCCGGCCAACTGGTGCTAGCTGGTCAGGGCGTTCAGCAGGGGCTAAAAGTTGGGGTGCCTTGGTTCCTCTCCACCAGCCGCTTAGGCTTCCCCACAGCATGGGTAGGTGGCTGAGTTTTAAGAGCAAGTATCAATTTGAGGAGGTCCAAGACAGCGGCAATGTAGGAGAATGCTACATTTGCCCCTTCCCTGAAAACGCTAATATCTATATCTATATCTATCTATCTATCTATCTATCTATCTATCTATCTATCTATCTATATATCTATGTAGATAGATATAGATATATAGATAGATAGATAGATATAGATATAGATATAGATATCTATATAGATAGATATAGATATATAGATAGATAGATATAGATATATAGATATATAGATATATATGGAGAGAGAGAGACAGAGACAGAGACAGAGACAGACGAGGGGTGGCGGGGAGAAGGCTGGGAAGCTGCAAGAGCCCCGCGGAGCTGCGGGAACTCTCAGGGCGGCAGGAGCTGCTAGTGCCATTTCCATAGATGGGGTGGTGGGAGCTCTACTCTGGTGCTGCCTGGTGCTGCGTCCTACCTTCAGGATCTACAGTGCCTGGAGCCGTTTGTGTCTGAACAAAGGGAGCCAGCAGGAACAACAAGGTGTTACCACACAGCTCTGGTCTCCTTTCCAGGAGCTGCTCCAGCCAGTGCCCCAGGCACTGCCAGCACCCACCTGGCTCCACCCAGCTTCTTAAACTACCTGACACACAAAGCCCACACAGAGGTCGCTTCTAAGCAAGACCGCTAGAAGGCTGGGGAGTCGTGGGAGCTCTCTGGGGGCTGTGGGGTTTCTCTGGGGTTGGAGGTGCCAGTGAGCGCCCTTGTTTACATCTCATTCCACCTCGGGCTGGCCGGGGCTCTAGCCAGGTGCTCTGGCCTACCTGCAAGGTCACTACAGCATGTTCCCAGACACATTGCCCAAGACAATCATGGTGCCAAACAAAGAAAGCAAACAGGGTCAGTAGAGCATTACTATACACATCTGGCCTCCCCAACTAAAGCCGCCCCAGCTCAGTAGGCCAGTGCCCAGATGACTTGGTGACCTGCTCAGCTCCTTCCAGCCTGCCAAAATCACCGGTCACAGACAAACTACACTGAGGCCGCTTCTACATGAGGCCACTTTGTGCAGACTAGGAGATTCTGTCTAAATTTATATAAACAAACATAGAAAGTCAAACAAAATGTAAAGACAGAAGAATAGCTCACAAATGAAGGAACAGGAAAAATCCCAGGGGAAAAACCCTTAAGGAATTAAAGACAAGTAATTTGCCTAATAAAGAATTCAAAGAAATGATCATAAGGATGCTCACCAAACTTGACAGAAGAAGAGAGGAACTTAGGGAAAGCTTCAACAAAGATTTAGAAAGTATAGTAAAGAACCAAGCAGACCTGAAGAATATAATAACTGAAATGAAAAAAAAAAACCAAAAACATTAGAAGGAATCAATAGCAGATTAGCTAGCATAGAAGAACGAATCAGTGACCTGGAAAAAAGACTAGTGGAAATAAACCAATCAGAACAGCAAAAAGGAAAAATAATGAAAAAATGAGGATAGAGTAAGAGACCTCTGGGATAACAAAGTGTTCAAACATTTGCATTATAGGGATCCCAGAAGGAGAAGAAAGGAACAGAAACTTTATTTAAGGCAATAATGCCTGAAAACTTTCCTAACCTGGTCCAGGTTAGGAAGCATAGAGAGTTCCAAACAAGAAATACCCAAATTGATCCACTTGAATACATATTGTAATTAAAGTGCCAAAAGAGACAATCTTGATAACAAATTATATACAAAGGATATCCCACAAGGATATCAGGTGAACTCTCAGCAGCAACTTCATAGGCCAGAGGGAGTGGTAGAACATCTTTAAAATACTAAAAGAAACAACCCTACAACCTAGAATAATTTACCCAGGCAAGATTATCATAGTTTCCCAGATAAGCAAAACTAAAGGAATTTATCACCATTAAGCCAGTTTTATAAGAAATGTGAAAGAATTTGCTTTATGCAGAAAAGGAAAGGCCATAAACAGAAATACAATAATAGGAGAAAGATAAAAATCTCACAGAAAAAGCTAAATATTTAATAAATACAGCAAATCAGACATTTTAAAAGCTACTACAAGGTAAAAAGAAAAAGTTTCGAACTCAATTCAAACTACAATAAGTAGGTAGGAGATATACAACACAAAAAGATCTAAAACATGACATCACTAACAAAGCGTAGAGGGGGGAGTAAAAATGTAGTCATTATAGACTATAGTCAAATTTAAACACTTATCAGCTTAAATAGACTGAACACACACACACACACACACACACACACACACACACACACATATTTATATTAACCAAAAGCCAAAAATCTACAAAAGGTATACAAAAAATAAAGAGAAAAAGCCAAATGAAACACTAAAGAAAACCAGCAAACCACAAGGGAAAACAAAGAAGAAAGGAGCAGAGGAGAACAAAAAGCAATTAACAAAATGGCAATAAGTACACAGTTACTAATAATTACTTTAAATGTGAATGAATTAAATTATCCAATAAAAAGACACAGGGTGCTGCATGGATTAAAATCCATGACCCATCTATATGCTGCTTACAAGAGACTTCAAATCGAAAGACACATACAGACTGAAAGTAAAGGGATGGAAAAAGATATTTCATGCAAATAGAAATGAAAAGAAAGCTGAAAAAGAAATCTGAGGTAGCAATACTCCTATCATACAAAACAGACTTTAAAACAAAAATATGTTTTAAAAAATACAAAGAAGGACATCGCATAATTATAAAGGGGTCAATTCAAGAAGGGGATATAACAATCATAGATATCTATGCACCCAACACAGAAGCATCTAAATCAGGGGTCCTCAAACTTTTTAAACAGGGGGCCAGTTCACTGTTCCTCAGACTGTTGGAGGGCCGGACTATAGTTTAAAAAAAACTATGAGCAAATTCCTATGCACACTGCACATTTCTTATTTTGAAGTAAAAAAACAAAACGGCAAAAACACCCACATGTGGCCCGCGGGCCGTAGTTTGAGGACGCCTGAAAATATATAAAGCAATATTATTAATAGACACAAAGGAGAAACCCACAATAATACAATAAGAACAAGGAATTTTAATACCCCATTCACATCAATGAATACATAGACATATATCCATAATGAACAGAAAATTAATAAGGAAATAATTACCTTAAATGTCACATTAGATCAGATCCACTTAATAAACATCCCTAGAACATTTCATCCCCAAACTGCAGAATACATATTTCTCTCCAAGTGCACATAGAACGTTCTCCATATTAGGTCACAAAACAAGCCTCAATAAAATGAAGAAAGATTGAAATCATATCAAGCATCTTTCCAACCACCATGACATGAAACTAGAAATAAATTCCAGAAAAGAAAAAAAAAACAAGCTGGGGGGAAAAAACAACCCCACAAATGAGTGGAGACTAAACAACATACTACTAAACAACCAATGGATCAAAGAAGAAATTCTTAAAAATATCTTGAAATAAAAATGCACAATTTTTCAGGATTTATGGAACACAGCAAAAAGAGTTCTAAGAGGGAACTCTTTGCCGGTCTACCTCAAGAAACAAGAAAATTTTCCAAATAATACTATAACTTTATACCTAAAGGAACTAGAAAAAATAAAGTAAAAAGAAGGAAGAAATAGTTGAGATCAGAGAAGAAATAAATGAAAGAGAAATTAAGAAAACAATAGGGAAGATCTATAAAACTAAGAGCTATTTCTTTAAAAAGATAAATAAAATTGACAAATCTTTGGTCAAACTCATCAAGAAAAAAAAGAGAGAACCCAAATAAATAAAATCATAAATGAAAGAGAAGTGACAACCAACACCATGGAAGTACAAAGAATCATTAAAGAATACTACAATTATATGCCAACAAGTTTGACAATCTAGAATAAATAAATAAATTTCTAGAAGTATATAACTTTCTAAAACTGAACCTGGAAGAAATACAAAATCTAAACAAACCAATTACTATCAATGAAATTGAAGCAGAGAAAAAAACACCAAAAAGCTCCCAATAAATAAAAGTTCAGGATCAGATGGTTTCACATGTGAACTTTACTAAACATTCAAAGAATAATCTATATACACTGAGTGGCCAGATTATTATGATCTCTGAACGCATAATAATCTGGCCACTCAGAGTGTGTGTGTGTGTGTGTGTGTGTGTGTGTGTGTGTGTGTGTGTGTGTATTAGAGGCCCGGTGCATGAATTTGTGCATGGGTGGGGTCTGGCCAGGGGGAGGGGACATGGGCGGTTGGCTGGCCTGCCTGCTGGTCAAACTCCTGGTCGAGGGGACAATTTGCATATTAGCCTTTTATTATATAGGATATACACTGAGTGGCCAGATTATTATGCGTTCAGAGATCATAATAATCTGGCCACTCGGTGTATATAAAAGCCCAGCAACTGGAATGGCAGAACGCACACTGCAGCAGCCAACCGGCCTGATCTGGGCCCCTGATCAGCGCCGCACCCCCCGCCCCCCGCCCAGCCAGCCCAGCCCCCAATTGCCCCCAACACCCCAATCAGGGGCAGGGCCAGCTGGCCAACCACCCATGGCCCCTCTCCCTGGACGGCCCTACCCTAACCGGCTCCCCCATCCCAATCAGGGGCGGGGCCGGCTGGGCCTCTAGTTAATATATATTCTTCTAAAACCTCAAGCTATTAAAAAAAACTGAATAGAAAGGAAAGCTTCCAAACTCATTATATAAAGACAGCATTACCCTTATAACAAAAGTAGACAAAAATATTACACACAAAAATTACAGGCCAATATCCTTAGTGAACATAGATGCAAAAATTCTCAACAAAATATTAGCAAACCAGATTCAACAATACATTAAAAGGATCCCAGGGGGATTAAAAATGGTGGCGGAGTAAGTGTACTAGTAAGCTACACTGACACTCTCCCAGGACTGAACTGTAAATACAACTAAAATACAGAAAAACTACCCAGAAAAATCAACTGAAGACTAGCTGGAGAGAACTCTGATAATCAAGGACGGAAAGTGGAGACTGCATAGAGACTAGTAGAAACTGCGAAGACATGAAAGGGGTGGCCGGGTCCCCACAGACAGCAACTGAAGGTCTGGAGGGATATCTCAGCTTGTTCCTACTGAGAACTCTGGGGTCTAAACCCTAAGCTGGTCTCAGAGCACCAGAACTGAGAAAGGTGCCTGCCCAGAGCACCAGAACTGAGAAAGGTGCCTGCATCACATCTGGCTGAGAAAAGCAGCAGGGTTGCTGCCAGCCACCCAGAGAAGGCTGGAAATGCAGGCACCCTCTTAAAGGACGAACACACAAAATTTTGTGGGCAGCCACTCACCTTGGGTTCCGGCAGGGGGAGGGCAGAGTGGACTGGAGCTGCATGAGGACAGTTCACAGTTGGGAGCTCTGGGGTTGGAGCTTGGAGGGCAGCCAGCACACTTTCCGCTTTCCCATGCTGAGTCATTCCCATGCTGAGTCATTCCCACATGCTGCAGAGGACATCTTTCTCCTATGGACCTTTGCTATCCAGGTGGTTTTGGCCTAGGGGAAAGCCAGTTGCTGCGCCTGGTTGGAAGAACTCTCACCTCACTCTGTGGTTGATAGCCTGAGGCCAAGATAACAATCAGAGGACCACATCAAGACCCTGGTTGGGGTGCATGGGGGAGGGGGAGATAGAGGAAGATATAAACAAGTGGAAGAATATACCATGTTCATGGATAGGTAGAATTAACATAATTAAAATGTCCAGCCGAAACCGGTTTGGCTCAGTGGATAGAGCGTCGGTCTGCAGACTGAAGGGTCCCAGGTTCGATTCCGGTCAAGGGCATGTACATTGGTTGCGGGCACATCCCCGGTGGGGGGTGTGCAGGAGGCAGCTGGTCGATGTTTCTCTCTCATCGATGTTTCTAGCTCTCTATCCCTCTCCCTTCCTCTCTGTGGAAAATCAATAAAATATATTTTAAAAAAAATGTCCATACTACCCATTAATATGTCCATACTACCTAAAGCAATCTACAAATTCAATGCAATCCCTATTAAAATACCAACAACATACTTCACAGATCCAAAACAAATACTCCAAAAATTTATAGGGAATAAAAAAGACCTCGAATCATTGCAGCAATCTTGAGAAAGAAGAATAAAGGTGAAGGAATCACAATACCAGATATCAGACTATACTACAAAGCCACTGTAATCAAAACAGCCTGGTACTGGCACTAGAACAGGTCTATAGATCAATGGAATACAACAGAGACCTCAGAAATCGACCCAAGCCATTACACTCTATTAATATTTGACAAAGGAGGTGAGAATATACAATGGAGTTAAGACAGTCTCTTCAATAAATGGTATTAAGAAAATTGGACAGGAAGATGGCTGCCGACAGGAAGGCAGACTGCAAGATAGTGTGTGAGTGAGAGAACGGAAGGAGAGTGTGTGGTTGCACGGGGAGTATTTATTTGTGAGTTGAGGGACAGCTATACTCCAAGGGACTGTTAGGGATTGCCAGACGGGGTTCCCCTGACCGGGCAGCCTCCACTGCTGCTGAAATCCCTCCTAGAGCAACTGGCTCTGACACGGAGACCACGCCATCTTGGAGGGGAGAGTGGATGTTATCAGAAGTCTAAAAATCCCGGGAATCTACAACAACAACACCCAGGGAACAGCTGCGAACCTAGGAACACCGAACCCCAAGCAAAGCGAATACATGGACTCGAAGGAGTTCTGCACCTTCTCACGAAAAGGTCAGATTTCACCTAGGAAAAGGAGAGAGAGAACTACATAACCAAATACCCAGAGAAGAGAGATCATGGGGAGACAAAGAAACAGCCCGCATATGAAAGAAAAGGAGGCATCACCAGAAAAGGAAGTAAACGAAATGGAGGCAAGCAACCTGTCAAAGAAAGAATACAGAGAAATGGTCATAAGGTGGCTGAAAAGAATGGAAGACAAATTCAACAATATGTGTAAGAACCAAGAGGAAATGAAGAAGAACCAAGAAGAAATGAAAAATGACATTGCTGCTATAAAGAACTCAATAGAAAGCATCAACAGTAGACTAGAAGAAGCAGAGGACTGCATCAGCGAGCTAGAAGACAAGGTAGGAAAAAATACCCAAGCAGAGCAGCATCTAGGGAAAAAAAATTAAAAAACAGGAGGAGAGCCTAAGGGAACTTTGGGACAACACTAAAGTAAACAACATCCGCATAATAGGGGTTCCAGAAGGAGAGGAAACTGAGCAAGGAATAGAAAACCTGTTTGAAAAAATAATTACAGAAAACTTCCCTGATATAGGGAAGAAAAAACTCACACAAATCCAAGAAGCTCACAGAGTCCCAAACAAAATGAACCCCAAAAGACCGACACCAAGGCACATTATAATTAAATTGGCAAACACTAACAACAAAGTAAGAATCTTAAAAGCGGCCAGAGAGAGACAGAAAGTTACCTACAAAGGATCCCCCATCAGACTAGCAACTGATTTCTCAACAGAAACTCATCAGGCCAGAAGGGAATGGAATGAAATATACAAAGTCATGCAAACAAAGGGTCTGAATCCAAGAATACTGTACCCAGCAAGGCTATCAATCAAAATTGAGGGTGAAATCAGGAGCTTCACAGACAAAAAAGGACTAAGGGAGTTTATTACCACCAAACCAGCAATGCAAGAAATGCTAAAGTGTCTGCTGTAAAAAGAAGAAATAGGAAGTGAAGAAGGAACACAAGGGTAAAGAATAAAAATGGCAACAAACAAGTACATATCAATAGTAACTTTAAATGTAAATGGATTAAATGCCCCAATCAAAAGACATAGGATAACTGAGTGGTTAAGAAAACATGACCCATATTATCTGCTGTCTACAGGAAACCCACCTCAGAAAAAAAGATGCACACAGACTGAGGGTGAAGGGATGGAAAAAGGTTTTTCAGGTGAATGGAAATGAAAAAAAGGCTTGGGTAGCAATACTTATATCTGACAAATTAGATATCAAAATGAAGGACATAAAAAGAGATAAGGAAGGCCACTTCATAATACTAAAGGGAGCAATCCAACAAGAAAAAATAACTGGTAAACATATACACACCCAATACAGGAACACCCAAATACATAAAAAAAACTTATGGAGGATATCAAGGGAGAGATTGACAGCAATACAATCATAGTAGGGGACTTTAATACCCCACTATCACCATTGGACAAATCCTCTGAACAAAAAAATCAGCAAAGAAAGATCAATCCTAAATGACTCACTAGATCAGATGGAATTAATTGACATCTTCAGAACATTTTACCCCAAAGCCACAGAATATACATTATTCTCAAGTGCACATGGGTCATTTTCAAAGATAGGCCATATATTAGGTCACAGGCAAAGTCTCTTCAAATTCAAGAAGATAGAAATCATATCAAGCATCTTCTCAGATCACAGTGGCATAAAACTGGAAATCAACTACAATAAATACAATCCAAAAAAATCAAACACCTGGAGACTAAACAGCATGCTATTAAACAATGACTGGGTTACCAGAGAGATCAAAGAAGAAATAAAAAACATCATGGCAACAAACGACAATGAAAACACAACAATCCAAAATCTATGAGACACAGCGAAAGCAGTCTTGAGAGGGAAGTTCATAGCTCTACAAGCCTACTGCAAAAAACAAGAAACAATGTTAACAATGTTAACAATGTTAACCCTATAACTCAAAAAGTTAGAGAGCAACAAGAAAAGCCCAGTGTAAGCAGAAGGAAGGAAATAATAAAGATCAGAGCTGAGATAAATGACATAGAGACCAAAAAAACAATACAAAAGATCAACAAAACCAAGAGCTGGTTCTTCGAAAGGATAAACAAGATTGATGAACCTCTAGCCAGGCTCACCAAGAAGCAAAGAGAGAGGACCCAAATAAACAAAATCAGAAATGAAAGAGGAGAAATAACAGCAGACACCACAGAAATACAAAGGATTGTTAAAAAAATACTATGAACAACACTATTCCAACAAACTGGACAAACTGGAGGAAATGGACATATTCCTAGAAAAATACAACCTTCCAAAACTCAATCAGGAAGAATCTAAACATCTCAATAGGCCAAGAACTATGGAAGAAATTGAAGCAGTCATCAAAAAGCTTCCAGCAAACAAAAGCGCTGGGCCATATGGCTTCACAGGGGAGTTTTACCAAACATTCAAGGAAGAACTAAAACCTATCCTCCTCAGACTATTCCAAAAAATTCAAGAGGAAGGAACACTTCCAAGCTCATTCTATGAAGCCAGCATCACCCTAATACCAAAACCAGATAAAGACAACACAATGGCCGAAACCGGTTTGGCTCAGTGGATAGAGCGTCGGCCTGCGGACTGAAGGGTCCCGGGTTCGATTCCGGTCAAGGGCATGTACCTTGGTTGCGGGCACATCCCCAGTAGGGGGTGTGCAGGAGGCAGCTGATCGATGTTTCTCTCTCATCGATGTTTCTAACTCTCTATCCCTTTCTCTTCCTCTCTGTAAAAAATCAATAATAATAATTATATATATATATAAAGACAACACAATGAAAGAGAATTACAGGTCAATATCCCTCATGAACATAGATGCCAAAATCCTCAACAAAATTCTAGCAAATCAGATCCAGTAGTACAGCAGAAAGATCATACACCATGACCAAGTAGGATTTATCCCAGGGATGCAAGGATGGTACAATATCTGCAAATCAATAAACATGATACATCACATAAACAAATTGAGAGATAAAAATCACATAGTCATATCAATTGATGCAGAAAAAGCATTTGACAAAATCCAACACCCTTTCTTGATAAAAACTCCCAGCAAGGTGGGAATAGAAGGATCATACCTCAACATAATAAAAGCCATATATGACAAACCCACAGCCAACATCATACTCAATGGGCAAAAACTAAAACCATTTCCCCTAAGAACAGGAACAAGACAGGGATGCCCACTCTCACCACTCCTGTTCGACATAGTACTGGAAGTATTAGCCATTGCGATTAGACAAGAAGAAGAAATAAAAGGCATCCAAATTGGAAAAGAAGAAGTAAAACTGTCCTTATTTGCAAATGACATGATATTGTACATAAAAACCCTAAAGACTCCATCAAAAAATTATTAGACTTAATAAATGAATTCGGCAATGTAGCAGGATACAAAATTAACGCCAAGAAATCTATGGCATTTCTATACACCAATAGTGAACTTTCAGAAAGAAAGACTAAAAAAGCAATCCCATTTACCATCACACCAAAAAAATTAAGATACAAGGAATAAACTTAACTAAGGAGGTAAAAGACCTATACGCGGAAAACTACAGGACACTGAAAAAAGAGATAGATACCAAAGAAGACATAAACAGATGGAAGAACATACCATGTTCATGGATTGGTAGAATCAACATCATTAAAATGTCCATACTACCCAAAGCAATCTATAGATTCAATGCACTCCCCATTAAAATACCAATGGTATATTTCACAGACCCAGAAAGAACTCTGCAAAAATTCATCTAGAATAAAAAAAAAAGACCCCGAATAGCCACAGCAATCCTGAGAAAGAAGAACAAAGTAGGTGGGATCTCAATACCAGATTTCAAGCTGTATTACAAAGCCACTGTTCTCAAAACAGCCTGGTATTGGCACAAGAACAGACATATAGACCAATGGAATAGAATAGAGAACCCAGATATCGACCCAAACCACTATGCTCAATTAATATTTGACAAAGGAGGTATGAACACACAATGGAGTCAAGACAGTCTCTTCAATAAATGGTGTTGGGAAAATTGGACAGATACATGCAAAACAATGAAACTAGACCACCAACTTTAACATACACAAAAATAAACTCAAAATGGATGGATTTAAACATAAGACAGGAAACCATAAAAATACTAGAGGAATCCACAGGCAGCGAAATCTCAGACATATGCCGAAGCAATTTCTTCACCGATACTGGTCCTTGGGCAATGGAAACTAAAGAGAAAATAAACAAATGGTACTACAACAAAATAAAAAGCTTTTGCACAGAAAAGAAATAAAACAACAAGAAAGCCCACTGTATGGGAGAACATATTTGCCAAAGTTATCACCGATAAAGGTTTAATCTCCAATATTTACAGGGAACTCATACAACTTAACAAAAGGAAGATAAATGATCCAATAAAAAAATGGGCAACGGACCTAAATAGATACTTTTCGAAAGAAGAGAGAAGGAAGGCCAAGAGACATATGAAAACATGCTCAACGTCACTAATTATCCGAGAGATGCAAATCAAAATGATAATGCAGTACGATCTCACACCTGTCAGAATGGCTGTCATAAACAAATCAACAAACGACAAGTGCTGGAGAGGATGTGGAGAAAAAGGAACCCTCGTGCACTGCTGGTGGGAATGCAGACTGGTGCAGCCACTGTGGAGAACAGTATGGAGTTTCCTCAAAACACTAAAAATGGAACTCCCATTTGACCCAGTAATCCCACTTCTAGGAATGTATCCTAAGAAACTAGAAACACCAATCAGAAAGGATATATGCACCCCTATGTTCATAGCAGCACAATTCACCATAGCTAAGATTTGGAAACAGCCTAAGTGCCCATCAGCAGATGAGTGGATTAGAAAACTATGGCCCATCTACACAATGGAATACTACGCTGCTATAAAAAAAGAAGGAATTCCTACCATTTGCAGCAGCATGGATGGAACTGGAGAGCATTATGCTAAGTGAAATAAGCCAGGCAATGAAAGAAAAATACCACATGATCTCACTCATTTATGAAAAATAAAGAACATTATAACCTGATGAACAAAAAGATAGATACAGAGGCAGTGAAGCATCAAACAGACTGTCAAATTAAAGCGGGAAAGCTGGGGAGTGTTGGGGAGGGGGGGAAAGAGATCAACTGAAGGACTTGTTTGCATGCATATAAGCACAACCAATGGACACAAGACACTGGGGGGTGGGGGTGGGATGAGGGCATGTGCCAGGGGGTAGGGGAGGCTGGGGGAAGGTCAATGGGGAAACAAAGGAGACATATGTACTACTATATGTAATACTTTAAACAATAAAATAAAAATTTAAAAATAAAATAAAATGATTTGTTCCAACTATGAAAAAAAATCTTAGAATGATATTTGAAATAGGTATGCTCTGAGTTCTGTCAACACAATAAACATTCAAACCTGTAAAAAAAAAAAAAAAGAAAGAAAATTGGACATATACATGCAAAAAAATGAAACTAGACCACCAACTTATACCATACACAAGAATAAACTCAAAATAGATAAAAGACTTAAATGTAAATCATGAAATCATAAAAATCTTAGAAGAAACCATAGGCAGCAAAAATCTCAGACATCTCTCGTAGCAATATGTTTACAGATACATCTCCTAGGGCAATGGAAACTAAGGAGAAAATAAACAAATGGGACTACATCAAAATAAAAAGCTTCTGCACAGCAAAAGAAACCATCAACAAAATGAGAAGGGAGTCCACTCTATGGGAGAACATATTTGGCAATGAGACATCTGATAAAGGTTTAATATCCAAAATATATAAGGAACTCATACAACTTAACAAAAGGAAGACAAACAATCCAATTTAAAAATGGGCAAAAGACCTAAGTAGACACTTCTCCAAAGCAGACATACAGATGGCCAAGAGACATATGAAAAAATGCTCATAGTCACTAATCATCAGAGAGATGCAAATTAAAATGTCAATGAGGTACCACCTCACATCTGTCAGAATGGCTATCATCAACAAATCAACAAATGACAAGTGCTGGCGAGGATGTGGAGAAAAGGGAACCCTAGTACACTGCTGGTGGGAATGCAGACTGGTGCAGCCATTATGGAAAACAGTATGGAGTTTCCTCAAAAAAATTAAACATGGAACTGCCATTTGACCCAGTGATCCCACTTCTAGGAATATGAAACCTGAAACACCAATCAGAAAGAATGTATGCACCCCTATGTTCATAGCAGCATAATAACAGCCCAAGTGCCCATCAGTAGATGAGTGTGTAAAAAAGCTGTGGTACATTTACACCATGGAATACAATGCAGCAGTAAAAAAGAAGGATCTCTTACCCTTGAGACAGCATGCAGGGACTTGGAGAGTATTATGCTAAGTGAAATAAGCCAGTCAGAGAAAGATAAGTAGCACATATCTCACTTATATGTGGAATCTAATGAACAAAATAAACTGATTAACAAAATACACCCAGAGACATAGAAGGATAGAACAGACTGCGGAATCTCAGAGGGAAAGTGGAGGAGGGTGGGTGGGAATAGATCAACCAAATTACTTGTTTGCAAGTATGCATAACCCATAGACCCAGACAATAGGGTGGTGAAGGCCTGGGTGGGGGAGGGGGTGAGCTAGAAGGGGTCAGTGTGGGGAGGGACATATGTAATACTTTCAACAATAAAGATTTGATTTAAAAATAAAAAAGGATTATAGCCCTAGCTGGTGAGTTCAGTGGTTAGAGCATTCACCCATGCACCAAAGGGCACATGCCTGGGATCAATCCTCGACCCTGGTTTGGGTGCATGCGGGAGACAACCCATCAATTTTCCTCTCTCACATCAATATTTCTCTCTCTCTCATCAATGGCTCCCCACCCCCTCCTGCCCTCCCGTTCACTCTCCCTTTCAATCATTGGGGGGGGGGGAATCCTTGGGTGAGGATTCATACAAATAAATAAATAATCCTATCTAATAAAGAGGGAATATGCTAATTGACCCTCATGCAGTTGCAAAGATGGCGGCACCCACAGCCAATAAGGAGGGAATATGCTAATCGACTGCCCTGCCCTCAAAGATGGCAGCACCCACAGCCAATAAGGAGGGAGTATGCTAATTGACTGCCCCACCCTTGAAGATGGCGGAGCCCACAGCCAATAAGGAGGGAATATGCTAATTGACCCGCCCTCAAAGATGGCAGCTCCCACAGCCAACAAGGAGAAAATATGCTAATTGACTGCCACACCCTCAAAGATGGCGGCACCCACAGCCAATAAGGAGGGAATTGCTAATTGACTGCCATGCCCTCAAAGATGGTGGTGCCCACAGCCACAAGATGGCAGCGCCCAGTCTCCTCAGCCCCCCAGCTGCCCAGGGTCGGCCTGAGGCACAAGCAAGCCTCAGATGGTGGCTGCCCAGCCACCCAGGGCTGCCCAAGGCTCAGGTAACTAGGGCCAGCCAAGGCTTGCACTGCCGGCAGTGGCAGCAGCAGTGGTGTGATGGGGATGTCGCCTTCCCCTGATCACCGGGTCTCCTCCCACCCCTGAAGGCTCCCGGACTGTGAGAGGGGGCAGGCTGTGCTGAGGAACCCCTCTCCAGTGCATGGATTTTCATACACCAGGTCTCTAGTTTTAAATAAAGTAAAATAAAAAGGATTATACACCATGGCCAAGTGGGATGCAAGGATGGTTCAACACCAGTAAATCAATCAATCAATCAACATGATACATCACGTTAACAAAATAAAACAATCATATGATCATAGGTGCAGAAAAAGCATTGGACAAAGTTCAACATTCTTTTATGATAAAAACTCTCAACAAAGTGGGTATAGGAGGAATATGTCTCAACTTAATACTGTATATGACAAACTCACTAATATCACACTCAAAGGTGAAAAGCTGAAAGCTCTTCTTCTAAGATCAGGTACAAGACAAGGGTGCCCACTATCTCCTCTTCTGTTCAACATAGTATTGGAAGTCCCAGGCACAGCAATCGAACAAGAAATAAAAGGCATTTAAATCAGAAAGGAAGAAGTAAAACACTAATTATTTGCAGATAACATGATACCACATATAAAAACCCTAAAGGCCACCAAAAAACTGTTAGAACAAATAAATAAATTCAGTAAAGTTGCAGGATACCAAACCAATATGCAGATCAGTATTTGTTGCATTTCTATACACCAATAATAAATTATCAAAAGGAGAAATTAAGAAAACCATCCCATTTATTAGTACAATTGTATCAGAAAGCACAAAATACCTAGGAATAAATTTAACCAGAGAGGTGAAAGATCTATACTCTGAAAAGAATAAGACATTGAAAAAAGAAACTAAAGAAGATACAAATAAATGGAAGGATCTATTTTGTTTGTGGTTTAGAATGATTATTATTGTTTAAATGTCCTCATTACCTAAAGCAATCAATATACAGATTCAATGCCATCCCTATTAAAATATCAATGGCATTCTTCTCAGAATTAGAATCCTAAAATTCATATGAAACCACAAAAGACCCCAAATAGCTGAAGAAATCTTGAAGAACAAAATAAAAGGTATCACATGACCTGATATCAAACTATATTACATAGCTACAATAACCAAAACAGCGTGGGGTGATAGACACACAATACAACATACAGATGATGTACTATAGAGTTGTATACCTAAAACCTGTATAATTTTATTAACCAATGTCACCACAATTAATTAAATAATAAAAAACAGCATGGGCCCTAGCCGGTTTGGCTCAGTGGATAGAGCGTCGGCCTGTGGCGTGCCGGTTCCCAGGTTTGATTCCCGTCAAGGGCACATGCCTAGGTTGCAGGTTAGGTCCCTGGTAGGGGGCGTGCAGGAGGCAGCCGATCAATGACTCTCATCATTGATGTTTCTCTCTCTCTCCCTTCCTCTCAGACATCAATAAAAATATATTTAAAACAACAACAACAACAAACAAAAAAAAACCAGCATGGAACTTGCATAAAAACAGATATATTATGAAATAGAATAGAGAGCCCAGAAATAAATCCTTGTTTATATGGTCAATTAATCTATGACAAAGGAGGCAAGGATATACAATGGAGTCAAGACAGTCTCTTCGATAAGTGGTGCTGGGAAAACAGCAAATACATGCAAAAAAAAATGAAAGTGAACCACTTTCTTCCACTATATACAAAAATAAACTAAAAATGGGTTAAAGACTTAAAGGTGAGACCTGAAACTAGGAAACTCCTAGCAGAAAACACGGGCAGTGAGCTCTGACGTCGCCTTTCGCGGTATCTCTGTGGAGAGGTCTCCTTGGGCAAGGGCAACAACAACAGAAAAAACAAACAACAGCTCTACATCAAACTAAAAGATTTTGAACAGAAAAGGAAAGCATCGACACAGCGAAGAGACAACCTGCTAAACTGGATAAGGTACTTGCAAGTAATATAGTACATCCAATAAAGGGTTCGTATCCGAAATAGATAAAGAACTCATACAACTTAATGCCCAAACCCCCAAACAATCCAATTAAAAACTCGGCAGAGGACCTGAATAGACGTTTCTCCAAAGAGGACGGAGAGCTAGCCAATAGACCTACAAAAAGATGGGCACCGTCACTAATTATCAGGGAAATGCACATTAAAACCACAATGAGATATCCACCGCCTCACACCTGTCAGAGTGGCTATCATCAATACGTCAACAAATAAGCGATGGCGAGGAGAAAAGGGAACCCTCGTACACTGCTGGTGGGATTGTATATGGATGCGGCCACTATGAAGAAAACGGTATGGTGATTCCTTAAAGACGTTAAAAATACAGGTGCCATGTGACCCAGCAATCCCACTTGTGGGTATTTATCCGAAGGAAAAACAACACTAATTCAAAAAGATATATGCACCCCTATCCTATGTTCATTGCCAACATTCTTTACAGTAGCCAAGATATGGAAGCAGCCCAGGGGTCCATCGATAAGACGAAAGGATAAAGAAGATGTGGTACACGTACACAATGGAATATTACTCAGCCATAAAATAGAATGAAATCTTACCATTTATGACAACATGGATGGGCCTAGAGGGTATTATGCTCAGTGAAATAAGTCAGAGAACGACAAATACTGTATGATTTCACTTACATGTGGAATCTAAAACAAACAAACAAACAAAAAAAACCCACACACAAATGACTAAACAAAACAGAACAGACCCATAGATACCGAGGACAAGCTGATGGGGTGAGGGAATGGGGATTTAAAAAAACACACAGGAAGTAGAAGCTTCCAGTGTCCTAAGGTCTGGGCCCTTACTGTCATGTCCACGGTGCCATATCGGTCAAGCAATCACCGAGCCCAGAGTCAAGAGCCAGGACATGGCCTCCACCTCTCCCTGGGAAGAGTGCCACGGCCATTCTGAAAGCGCCCCAGGCTTCACGTCCCATTGCTGCTCCTCCTTGGGCTGCAGGCCTGCTCAGCAAGCTCCCCCCTCAGGGCCTCACACCTTCTCTTCCTTCTGCTGATAGAGTGGTGGTGCTTGGTAACTAGTTGTGGAATGGCCTCTAACTCCTCTCAGCCGCTCTCCTCTCTCCTCTTCACAGCCAGAGGGCCTTTTCTAAACATACACACCCTCGTTTCCCCTGCCTATAACCTCCCTGGCTCCCCACGACCCCTGAGAGAAGGTCTACCTTCCCCAGTCTGCATGCCCACCCCTCCCCCATGCTGTTCTCAAAGCCACAAATCCCCCTCTTCCCCCCCACACCACATGCTGGGGGCCCTCTCCCTGCAATGCCCTTCCTCTCATCTGTCTGGCTACTCCTGCTCATCCTTTAAGACCAAAAGCTGCCTCCTCCAGGCAGCAGTCCCAGATCTCAGGCTGCATTCAACACCTCTGCTGTGCTCTCAGATCCCTGCACCAGCCCTTTCCATTGTACAGTCTGTCTCCCCTGGGGCAGGAGCTTCTACCTGGGCCCTGGCCCTGAATGGCCAGATCCTTAGGCCTCAGCCTTCTTCCACACCAATTTGTGAGGGAGAAAAAAATTCTTTATTGATAAATAGGTTACAGTAAAATAAAGTGATGTTTTTGGGGGGAATAAAAACTCTGAGTCTTAGTGTCTCTCCACCCCGCCTCTAGCTCTTGGCTTCTGCCTTCACGCTGGTCTCTTGGGATGACGAGGCCGTGGTAGGCACACCAGGCCTTCTGGGGCCCCTGGGGACCTCCGTCTTCCTCTTCGGTGGTCCAGGCACCACCTTGGACTCGCTGTCCTTAGGAGCAGCAGCAGCTTTGGCTTTCGACCCTTTCCTGGCACCCTGGGCAGTGGCCTCTTTAAGGACCTTGTTCCCCGTCTTCTTTTTGGCTGGGGAAGTCACACCATTTTCACTCTGTAAGAGAGCAAACCCAGGAGCACGCAACCAGGCTGGTGGGGTGGGGCACACAGCTCGGAGCCGCCAGCCCGCGCGCGCGCGCGCGGTTGAAATCCCAGCTCTGGGTGGCTTTGGCCAAGAGACCTCACCTCTCCGGGACTCAGTCTCTCTCCTGTGAAATAGGGATGGTGGTCCTCGGGGCGCTGGAGGGCCCGGCAGGAGGACAGACTGCACTGGGCTTTGTAGGAAAACAAGGGACCCCCTTCCTCAGCTGACTTCCAGGGGCTGGGGAGGGGCCCGAACTCTGGCCTGTGCAGGGGGCAGACCCAGAGCCGGGGGGCCACACGGGCACCTACCTTGGGGACGGTGGGTTTAGAACTCTGAGTCCCAGCTTTGGCGTTCCTGGGGGCCTTGGCATCTGCTGGAAAGTGGGGAGAGTATGTAGGACGGAGTCCTCCCAGGAGGAGCTGCTGGTGGGCAGGAAGGCTCAGGGGCTCCAGAGCCCTGGTCCTGCCTGGGCCCCACTCCTCACTCTGCCACTGACTGACTTGGGGCAAGTGGCTGAGCCTCAGCGCCTGGCTGCCCTGGTCTGCAAACTGGGAATGACAGCATCTCCCTAAATCAGGGGTCCTCACACTTTTTAAACAGGAGGCCAGTTCACTGTCCCTCAGACTGTTGGAGGGCCGGACTATAGTTTAAAAAAAAACACCTATGACCAAATTCCTGTGCACACTGCTAAGTCGGCTGCTAAGCAGGACAGGCAGCAGCGGCAAAAACACCGGGCGGGCCGGATAAATGTCCTCGGCGGGCCGCATGTGGCCCGCGGGCCGTAGTTTGAGGACCCCTGCCCTAAGGCATCGTAGGAGAATGAACTGGACCGTGGGTGACCATCCCTCACTCTCAGCCTTGCCCCCTCTTGCCTCTTTCCCTTGCTCTGACCCCAGTGCTCTGTGCCCACCCACAACCAAGGGCCTAACAGGCTTAGCAGCCTCTAGTCTTCGGTCCATCTCCCACATGGCGGCCGAGATACACGTAAAATACCTCAGCCCCTAGCTGCTCCCGGTTCAGAGTCTTTCCATGGCTCCTCATGGTTCTCCAGACCAAGTCCAGACTCCGGGCTGCCCTTCCCAGCCTCCCCCTGCTGCTGCCCCTCTATGCCTCTCCCCCGCAATTGCACACAGAACCATTTTCATTTCTTCAAATGCTTTCCCTTCTTCATTTCTCCAGGCCTTTGCATAGGCTGACACCTGCTCCAGGAAGCCTTCCCTGACTCCTCTTAGGGATGAGTCAGGCTCCTCCCCCACCCCCCAATCAGCTTCCATGACTTCCGTGTGTCCAGGTCGAGCCTGATGCTCAGGGTGCACGTGCCGGATAGGAATCTCCTCCCCAGAGCCAGCGCCTCCATCCTGACATCCCGTGGCTGCCCACACCCTCCTCTCGCCTCTCACACACCTACCCGAGCTGTCCTTTTTGCCTTTGACCTTTAACTTCCCCTGGGGCCCGCTGGCACCAGGAGGGGCCTTTGTGACCTTGTCTGCCTGTTGGGGGGCCTTCCTGGCCTTGCCCCCTCTTGCCTCTTCGCCCTTGGTCTGGCCGTCTTTCTTGGGGGCCTCCTCCTTGGCCTCCCTAGGTCTCCGGGGGGCCGACACGGTGGCTGTCTTCCTGGGCTTGATTTTTTTTTTCTGCTTGGGAACTAACTGGCAGAGGAGAGAATGGGGTGGGGTTGAGAGCTGAGGTTCTGGGGGCTCGTGTCCCTACTCCCAACGTGAAGCTCAGGGAAGAAGGCCCCCTTCAAAAAGAGGGGAGACGAAGGAGGTGGTCAGGGCATGGGGAGGTGGTCAGGGCAACCGCGTGCCAAATGCCTGCCGCCAGGAGCGCCTTCAGGCCTCTCTTTGCCCTGCAAGGCAGGGCTGCTGCCACTTAGGAGCCGGCCGAGTCTCCCATTCTCACCCAAGCTGCCCTTCCTGCTTCCTGAGGCCACGGGCGCCCCCTCCCCCAATCTGGAAGCGTCAAAGCCAGGCTACTGGGAGCAAGTGCTGCACACTGAGCCCCGACTCCATCCTGAGAGGCTAAGCTGCGAACCTCCTTTGGCATCCTCCCTGCCCACACGGTCCATGGACCGTGGCTCCGACTCGCCTTCCCTCTCCCCAACAAAGCCTGCCCCATCGCACACTGCCACGTCTCCAAACTCCCCACCTCCCCGCTATGCCCGCCAGTGGAACATGGACTTCACGGCCACACAGCCCGGCGTTTACAGCTCCCCCAGCCCTCCCAGCTGTGCATCTTGGCAGAGTCTTCTCGGCCCCAACTCCCTTCAGTCTTCCCATCTTTACAAGGGAACCATCGGAGAGCGTGCGTGCATCAGGGGGTGCAAGGGCCCCTGGCAAAAATGTGGTCCTTGCCTTCTAGAGTCTACTTGTGACGATGCTGCCCCCTAACCCCAGCCCTCCTGGCTCCCCAGTTCCCACCCAGACCAGAAACAACCCCCACTCCCAGCACACTACGCATCCCTACCTCCGAGTGCCCTAGGCCCTTCCCTGCCTCCCACCCCCTCAGCCCCCTTTCCGGATTAGCTCCTAGGCCCTGCAGCCTAACCCAGCCACGCGTACCCCAGCACCCCTCTCTTCTCCCTCACCCATCCCACCCTAGCACCGGGTCTTGCCATGGCTGTCCAAGCTCTGGCCCACGTCCAGGTGTTCTACAGGGATGGGACTTCCTGTGCTCAGCCACCATTACCACAGGGACTGGAACGCAGCAGGCCAAGAACGTTCCATGGCAACTGTCAGAGCAACTGCTCCCTGCTGGGGCGCAGCAAGGACCAGGCAGACCCATGCCTGGGTCCCTGAGATTTCCCTGGTGGCAGCTGGCAGGCAGGGTGCTGGGGTTCAATTTTGTGACCAATCTGACCCCCTCTGGAACCCTCCCCTTTGAAAGAGGAGGATGTGGTGCTCAGGCAGGTGCCAGCCTCGGTTTGGAGCCAGAGAGCATGGGGGGTAAACCTGACCCTGCGACCTGGGGCCCAAGGTGGGGCTGCCTCGTCGGTGGTGAGGGGTTCCAGGAAAGGGTGGTGGGCAGAAGGGAACACACCTGACAGGGATGAAGGTGGACACAGCGGGGTGGCCAGAGCTGTGTGGGGGCTCCGACGGGGCTCACACACCAGCCCTCCTGGAGAAGAGGGGGGTCCCCGAAAACACACAGGAAAAAGGAGAGAAGACAGGGAGACAGGGGAACCGGCAGGGAACAGCACACAGAGGTCAGGAAGAGAGAGCTGGAGCTGAAGCTTAAACCCTGGCTGAGTCTCCGTCACCCTGTGGCCCCCCCGCCCCCAGCAGGCTCACTTTGAAGCTGCCAGTGGCCCCCCTGGCCCTGGAGTTGATGGGCCTGATGAGGAGGCCGCGCTGCATGCCGGTGTCCAGGGCCCGCTTCAGCAGGTACTTGAGCCGGATGGCGTCCACCGTAGGGTACTTCTGCAGGATGTACACCTTGATGGCCATCACCGAGGTGCCCTGGCGCTGCTCGCCCGCCTGCAGCGCCTCCAGCACCATGCGCAGCATGGGGGGGTTGCGTCGTGGTGGTGGGACGGCATGCTGGCGCGGGCCTGCAGATGGACAGCAGGACATCACCCAGAGCCAAAACCACCTTCAGGCCCAATGGACCATAAGCACGGCTGGCGAAGCACACGCCAGGCACCAGCCAGGCCCCACGGTGGGCGGGCAAAGGGCCTGGGGGATTCAATGTACCCCCAGTGAATGCCTGTGGGCACCCCAAGGACAGGGCACACTGCTTGGCCGGCGCTGTCTCCTAGGCCCGTCATGGGATTGAGCACACACCGTGGAGGCTCATGGAAAGCGTGAAATGTTCCTTTTAAAAAAACAACCCAACAAACAAAACGGGTCCAGAGACAGGAAACATGCAATAGACTGACGAACCTCAGAGAAAAGTGGGGGGAAGAGATTAACCAAAGAACTTATATGCATATATGCGTAACCCATGGACACAGACAACAGTGTGGTGAAGGCCTGGGAGTGGGGAGGAGGGGGGTCAGTGGGGGGAAAATAGGGGACGTCTGTAATACTTCCAACAACAGAGATAATTTTATAAACAAACAACCCGAAACCGGGTCAAGTGTCTAGATCTAACTGCAGCCAGGGCGCCCAGGGCTCTGTGGAAGGGCCACGGAGAGGTCAGCAGAACCCAGGCTGCGAGGACCTCTGCCGGACACCCAGCCCCGCTTGGTCTGCACGTCCACCAGGAGGAAGACAGAAAGGGGGAGTGGCCCCCAGAGATGAGATTCTGGAGAAACCTTTCAACCAAATGCCAGGTGGGGTCCTTGACTCGGAACATGATTCAGACGAGCCAGCGGCGGGGAAAGGCAAGGCAACTAGCTAAACGTGAATACCGGGAATATTTGATGACGTTGAGGATGATATTGTTCCAGGTATGCTAATGGTATTGGAATTATTTTGTAAGAGGCTCTTATTTTTTAAAGATACTGGTGTTTACAGATGAAATGGTGGCTCTGGCACTTGCCTCGAAATAGCCCCGTACACGAAACAGGAGTGGCCATCCACTCATGACTGTTGAGGTTGGATGATGGGTGCTGGAGGTGGGATTGGGGTGGGGGTGGGGGGTCCCTGTACCACTCTGTTTTTATGTTCATTTAAAAGTTTTCATAATAAAAAAGTTACAAAAGAATTCCACTGCTAAATATATACCCGAGAGAAATGAAAACATATGTCCACACAAACATTTTTACACACAATGTTCATAGCGGTGGTATTTATAATCGCACAAAAGTAGAAACAACACACATGTCCATAAACTAATGGGTGGGTAAACACAATGGATAGCAATAAAGTGGAATATCACCCAGCCAAAAGGAGGAGTGAAGTGCTTCCGTGAACACACTATGCCGAGTGAAAGAAGTCAGTCACACAAAAACCACAGTGTAGCACTCCATGCATGTGAGCTGTTCTGAATGGGCAAATCACAGGAACAGAAGGTAGATTAGTGATTGCCAGGGGCTGGGGGTGAGGGGGTGGATGGGAGCGACTGCTATGGGTGCAGGTTTTCTTTCCAGGTGATGAAAACATTCTAAAATCGACTGTGAAAATGGACCCACAGCTGTGCATATACGAAAAGCCACCGTACACTTTAAATGGGTGAACTGGGTGGTGTGTGAATCGTTGATATATCTCGGTAAGCTTTTACAAAGAAAAGTTGCAAAAAGAATAGGATCAAGGGCTGAGCAGGGAGAACGTGTGAGAAGTTGTTTGTCACTATAAGGCACATAAAAGTGGTTTAAATGGGGGGGTCAATTGGGGGGAAAGGAGACGTGTAATACTTTAAACAATAATTTTAAAAAGTGGTTTAAATAGAAATTCTGATTTAAATATTAGGTGATTAGAAATGTTACTTTCTAATCAACTTGCAAAAATTAAAGACCTCAGAAAGGAATCAATTGGCTAAAATATATATATTTTAAAAACACATTTTAAAGTAGGGAAAAAAACCTCTAGATCATGAGCAAACTTGTAGAGACCTAATCCATTTGGACCACTGCTGTCTCCTGGCCAGGAGAGCCCAGTGTCTGGGAATATTCGCTTTGGGACCAGAGCCTGTGAATTGGTGGAGTCCTGGGTCAGTCACCCCAGGCCTTGGGAGTTTTACCCTCCCCTCTGGGCTTCAGTCTTCCCATCTGGACCGCGGGAATGGGGCCTTTAAGGAGGCCGAAGCCCTCCCAGCTGCAGTGTTCGACGGTTTCCAACGGGGTCCTCAGCCTGGCCTGGGCTGACACATGCCTTAGTGTCCCCTCTCCGGCCTCTCCCAAACCATGCCCGGCCCAGGGAGCCACATCCAAGTCTCCTCCCTCCCCAGACCCTCAGCGGGATTCAGCTCCTCATTTGGCAGCTACTCAATACTGCCATGTCCAGACCTGCCCTCGACTTTTCCCTCCAGGAACAGCACCTCCCCCCATACCTCCCAGACACCCAACAAGGACCCAGGGGACACCCTGGACCTCCCCTCCCCTTCACCACCATTTCCACCCCACCCCTCCCCCTAGGCTTCTCCCCCTCCATTCTGGCCTCTCCTCTCCCTCACCGCCCCCCCCCCAACCCCTTCTCCTCACTGCTGCATCTCACATCCCTCACCTGCACATTACCTTCAGTCTAAGGGGCTGACTCACTGACCACAGCTGGTCTGATTGGCCCCACCCACCCTCACAGGTGTTCTCCCCAACTCTGCCCCTAGCCAGAGGGAAAACTTGCAACTCCCCAAATGCTCCACCAGCACTCCCACCTCCGGGCCTTTGCCTACGTTCCTTCAGTGTGGACGGCCCTCCTCGTTAGTCACCCAGGCAGCTTTTGCTCACCCTTTAAGGCTCAGACGGCACTGTGGTTTGAACACCTGCCCTGGCTTCCCAGCCGGAGGGAGCAGCTCTTCCCTGTGCTCTCGGGGCACCTGGAACCCCGTCTCCTCCAAAGGAGCCTTTGCAAACACTCAGGGAGATTCCCCTGCCTCACCCTCTCTCCTCTGGCTGAGACTGACCCTCCCTCCAGGGGTCACCTCCTCCAAGGGTCACCTCCTCCGGGGCTCACCTCCTCCAGGGTGCAGGGGTGCCCTCCCAGCAGAGTTAGGTGACCTCCCTGGGTTCCTGCAGCCCTCTGGGTCCCCACAATTAATATGCATGCCACATCACCCAACGGCATCGATTAACGAGGCAGGTTTGCCCGTCAGACTGGGAGCTACTGTAGGGAATGAACTAGGACTGGGAGCTACTGTAGGGAAAGAACTAGGTCTGTCTCCGTGGACCCCGTACGCTGAGAAACCCCGAAGCGTTGTTTGTTGAAAACTGAGATGCAGCCCTAAATCCACAGCCCAGCCCTGCATCAAACACTCGCTTCTCTCGCCCCTTCCACTAGCTGCAGCGGGCTCCCAGCGCTCCCCTGGGAAGAAATGGGCTCCAGCTGGGGAGGCCTGCTCTGCCCGCTTCCCCTGAGCCGGGCAGCCTCAGCTCTCGGGTCCTGCCTGGCCCCTGCCACCGCTGGCAGCTGACAAAGGGGCAGTTGAACTCAGCGGCCTCCATGATGGGTGCTGGGGCCAGGCTGGAGAGGAGGGGGGGGTGGGGGACGGTCTGGGACACCCAGGGAATGGTCTTGCTGGAAAGAGGGGGGAGCTGCCTCCCTTTGCTCACCTGGCTTTAGAGCCCCAGACCACCCGGAGGTGGAGGTCATGGAGGTCAGCGAGGCCGAGGAGATCAAGGTGTCACTGGAGGCCAAGCTCCCGGGAGCCATTGCGAGGCTGGCACAGACGCAGAGATGAGGCCGCCCGCCCGCCTGCGTGTCTTATACACCAGTGGCCTGGCCCCGTGACTCCAATTAGCCCCTGATTGGGCTGGGAGGCTCTGAGATCCTGATTGGGGCAGGGGGGCTAGCATGGGGCACTGTAACCCTGCCTAGGGCACGACACCCCAGCTTAGTCAGCCACCCCGTGTGAAGTTGGAGGAGTTATTGGCTTCTCTGAGTGTCAGCCCCCCTGAAGAAATGATGGGGGCTGAGACTCTTGTTCCCTCCTGCACCCTCTGCCCACCAGGGGCTGGAGACGCTGATGCGGAATTGGGCACAGCTGGGTTGTGTAGGCGAGGCCCTCCGATCCTACCGCCCAGGTGTCCGACCCTGTTCCCTGGCTGCTGCTTGCCTCGGTTTCTCAAGAAATAGCAGTTGGAGGCCAACGAATGGGGTTTGCCTGAACCAGACACACCTAGGTCAAGCTGTGGCCACTGTTATTTTTAAAATTTGTTTTATTTTTTTGAGAGAGTGTAAGGGAGGAGGAGAAAAAGAGAGAAATATCGATGTGAGAGAGACACAGCAATTGGTTGCCTCCTGCACACATCCAGAAGGGGCAAGGACCAAAGTATAGAACTGAACCCAAGACCCTTCAGTCCATGGGCCGATGCTCTAACCACTGAGCAACCAGTGAGGGCCTTTATTTTTTTTAAGAAAGAAATCTTTCCCCAGCTGGTGTTGCTCAGTGGTTGGTCACCCACCCATGAACCAAGAGGTCACCAGTTCGATTCCCAGTCAGGGCACATGTCTGGGTTATGGGCTCTATCCCCTGCAGGGGGCAGGGGTGCAGGAGGCAGCCAATTGATATTTCACTCTCATCGATGTTTCTATCTCTCTACCCCTCTCCCTTCCTCTCTCTAAAATCAATAAAGACATTTTTTAAAAATAGAAGGAAATCTTTATGGAATTAAAGAGCAATTTTAAAATAAAATTGCTTTCTAATCAACTTGTAATTTTAAAATAAAATTGCTTAGCAAAAGTCTATAAAAATTAACAATGGCCATTGGGAAAGTGGACAAAAATATAAAAAAATATAAATAGGCAATTCACAAAATGGTTTATAAACACAGGAAAATACCCTCAACCTCCTTGGCATTCTGGAAAATTCAAATTGAAACAATGATATTATTTTCCCATAAAAATGACAAAAATTGAAGACAAAGTGTTGGCAAAGAGGCAGGGAGCTGGATGCAGAGGCTCTCGCTGCCCCTGCCAGGGGTGTAAATTGGGGTGCAGCCAACTTTGAAAAGGTTTTCCCTTAAGCCCAGCAACTCCCCTTCTCCTAGAAGTGCATTAGTTAGGGGAAAAAAGTAAAATAGAACTAACTTCCAAGTGAATCACTTGGGGCCTGGCTAAATTACTCCCTTACTGTAGAATACTCTGCAGCCACTTAAAGTGATGAGCTGGGTTACAACAAAGATGAGGTTGTATTTCTCACCCAGTAGAATAACAAATATTTAAATGGCTATCAACGCTGAGTGCCCAGGACACGAAGAAAGGCGTAACCATTAGGAGGGTAAGTCGGAGCCACTTTAGAAAGCAATTTAGTAGCATTTAACATAACTAAGGATGGACTCCTGCCACATCCCACCGTGTCACTCTAGGTATAAATCAAAGAAATGCTTATGTTCTACAAAGGGTGCTTACTGCAATCTTAGCAAAACTTCAAAGCAGCCTCAATGCCCACCAGGAGGACGGTGGAACAGTACAGAGCAGTGAAAATGAAAGCGCCAGAATATATCTGAGGAATATACTCTTCACTTCTAAGAAGACAGAACTGTGTGTGTGTGTGTGTGTGTGTGTGTGTGTGTGTGTGTGTTAAAGGTACAAAAGGTTTGAAAGAATTTATACCAAGGTAATAGCAGGGATTACCTCTGAGGAGGGCATAGGATTTGGATGGGATGGGTTTAAAAGAGATTTAAAATTTTATCTATATATATATAGTCTATTTTTGGAATTTTCCCAGGGGACTCTCCATTGCCAGGAGGCAGCAGTGGTCATCAAAGTGCCCTATAGTGAAATCAGATGTCACTCCCCTGTCTAGCACTCCTCATGGCTCCCCACTGCCCGGGTTGAACGTTTGACCTCTTCAGTCTGGCTTTTGGAGCCTTCTTGCCCCACAGACCTGCCACACAGTTGCTCTTGGAATGGGCTAGGTGCTGAGATCTGGGTTTTGCTCTGTGTTTCCTCCGTGTGTCTGTGTTAGATTGATGTAGAAGTGACCCCAATTTTTCACCCCTGCCCATATAATTTGCAATGTAACTTTGCAGGTCCTCCCGTACTCCTTAAATCTGTGCTAGCCTTTGTGACTTTCTTTGACCAATAGAATGTGGTGGAAGTGATGTTATGCTAATCCCATTGGCATATGAACAAGCCCTGGCCAGCTTGATGGATGCAGAGAAGCTCATACACCTATCACCCAGCCAACTAATCAACCCTCCAATTAATCACACATACTTGAATCTGCCTAGTGGAGATTAACTAAGCTTGGTCTGGGCAAGCAGAACTGCCCAGCTGACCCACAGAGTTGCAAGCAGCAATACATGGTGTGTTGTTTTAAGCCATGTGGCTTAGGAGCTGTTTGTCATGCAGCATAAGCTAACTGATACAATCTGCCTAGAAGAATCTTCCTTACCCCGACCTACCTTCTCTGGACTGATTTCTACTCATCCTTTTGGCCTCGGTGTAGATGCCACTTCCTCAGAAAAGCCCTCCCCGACGCCCTAGGAGGTTATGGGCCCCTCCTCTGGTTGCCCAGCAGTCCCTGAACTTGCTGTCTGGGAGCCTCCAGCATCCTGAGTTACAACTCTGCCTTACCTGTCTCCTGCACTAGCCCTTGAGCTTGGTGGGGGTGGGGGGTATTGAAGGGGAGGGAACAGGGCTGTGTCTGTCTTGTTCCTGGTGGTATCCTTGGTACCCAGCACAGCGCCTGGCACACAGTAGGTGCTCAGCACCCATTGTTGTAGAAGCCCCGGTGTCAGAGCCCAGTTTGGCTCCGTGCAGGAAGGCTGAAAACCAGGTGTGGGAACCATGCTAGAACATTAGATACGAGTATGAGGCAAAGAGGCATATGGAAGCTGGCGCAAACGGGGGCAGCAGTTTTGATCACATTGTGGGGAATTTCCAAGAATTGAGAAATAGAAAAAGACTCAGCAATACAAACATTCCCACAAGCTTAATCCGAAACCCTGCTCCCGGTCTGTGCCAGGATAGAGGTTTGCATTTGGAGGGAAGAAGTTCTAAAATGTGCTGCGTGATCTAAAAATTCTCCTAGAGGATTGCCTTTTACAGGAAATGATCACTGTGAGGATCAGCCTGCGGAGAGGAGCGGCGGCATGGTGTACTGATGTGACTCCTTTACTGAGGCTTGTACGGAGTTTAAGTTTTGCCGAAAATATTTTTAGCATCTTGGAGCATTGAACAGGGTCCACCTGCACGAGCGCTTCTGATGGTTCTGAAGGTTACAGCTCTCAACTTTCTGAAGTAGTGACAGGGTGTCTGTTTTGTGTAACTCTAGATTCTGTAGCGTCAGGATATCTGTGACTTTAGGTCAATAAATGCACAGAGGGCAGCGTAGAAATAAAAGTAGCTGCCAAGTTCAATATCTATGTTAATATTTTATAGCCACTACTTTATTTACACATGAAGAAGCAGAAGTTCAGAGAGGACCTGTGCCAGATCTCCCCGAGTCCAGGCCCTGAGCTGCAACCCGGAAGCTCTGTGTCCGGTAAGAAACCAGCTGTGGCTCCAAAGTAACAGTGGCTCAGACAAGAAGCCATGAGACCGTTTCTCACAAAGCTCCCGGAGAATACATTGTGCGGGGCTGGAGGGCCGCCTGGGAGACCTTGTCTCGAGGCTCTGCTGGTCTCTGCCCACAGATTCTGCCTCCTGATCCGAGAGAGCTGCTGCCACTCTGGTCATCATGACCACACTCCTGCCTTCAGACAGGAAAGGAAGGAAGGGAGTGGGGGATGCCTCAGCTCTCTGAAATGTAAGACCCAGGGATTACAAACATCACTTCCGATTATGCTCCATTGGCCAGACCTGATGTCATGCCACTGCAGGTGCAAGGGAGGCTGGGAGATGCAGCCTGGTGCTGGGTGGCAAGGTGCCAGCTAGAACTTGGGTGATATTACTAAGAGAAAGGAAGGGAATGAATATTGAAGCCGTTAGCTCTTGCTTCCCTTTTGCTGAGTCCCCTCCATTATTTTAATCTCTTCGATGCCTATCTCGACCACCGCAGGGGCTGCTCCTTTGAACTTGGTTTACGTCTCTGGGAAGGGAACTCACATTTATTGAATGTCTAGTATGCACGGCATCTTTTATATCAATAATCTCATTCGTCCCTTTAGACAAATCTACCAACTGGGACAATTCTCCCCTTTAAAGCTGAGGGGTCTGAGGCCTAGTGAGGTTCAGAAACTTGGTCCAAAGTCACACTGCTGGAAAGGACACTTACCATCTCCCTGGGGGAACCTTGGGGTGTCAGGAATGCACATCTCTACTGGGGACAGGGGGACCGGCTGCCATTAGGCCCTGCTGCCTTGGGGGCTGGGGTGGGGTTCACACAATCTCCTCCCGGAGGCAGGATCAGGGATGAGAGGGCTCTGTGGCCCTGAGGCTGGCCAGGTCACAGCCCAGGGACTTGGTCCCTCGGATCCATCTCTGGAGCCCCTGGCACGTCCTGGCCTAGGATCCGCCTCCTTAGATTGGGTTGAGTGGAGACGTGATTGTATACAACAGGCTTTCATAAACCTGTGGGCTGCAAGGAGCCTAGAGATGAGGTGGATAATACCCTCCTCTCAGGCTAAGTCAGCAGCTCTTTGCCTTCCTATGCAAGTGCCCCATATATAGCTGTCAAATCAGTTGTAAATTAAAGAAATAAAGAGGCTTTCCTCTCTACCAGGAAAAACCACAGAATGTTCTGGTTTTAGAGTAATTTTTTCCTCTGGATGTGAGGCTGAGACAAACATACCACTCTTCAGAATAAGTGAAGTGGGGTGGGGGAGTAAGGGGACAGGGCAGCCTGCAAGACAGGGCAGCTGAAATGCCACTGTCCCTCCCACTGCCATGCCTGGCCCAACACAGCACCTGACATGGAGAGTAACCTGCAGGTCCAACCGTGGGAACCTTCTTTCTTGTGTCCCAGTGTGGGAAGGGGCCTGATCTAGCCAAATGTCAGTGACGCCGAGTCCATCCTCTTTGGGCCTCTGTCTCTCTGCCCACCCTGCCTCCCACCCTCTTCCTTCTGGTACCAGACCCCCAGGTTTCCTCTGGGCACCTTTCTGTCCCCTCTCTCAGACCATCTGGTTTATGTGGGGTTAATATTGGGCTGCAGGGGCGATCAGGTGACCTAGGCTTGGCCAATGAGGACCTTACCTGGGAAATTTGCTGGAACTGGTGGGAAAGAGAAGCCCACTTTCTGCAGGGCTTGCTGGGCCTGAAACAACTGGCTGCCATTTCTGCCCACCTCTTGGAACAGTCAGCCTATGCATGAAGCCAACGCAGAGAAAAGTGCAGCCAGAAGAGACACAGGAGCCCGATAACATAATCTGAGCCACTGTCTGCAGCCGTTCCTAAAGCCCCGGGCTTTTCCTGTATGGCAACCAATAATTTCTCCCTTTACTTTCAGCCCTAACGGGAATTTCTGGTCACTTGCAGCCAAAAGAATCCTGACTGACATCACCCAAGGAGACAGAGTAAAGAGGGACAAGGACAGAGGTCCCAACTGTTACCTGCCCCAGCCCCACCGTGGCACTAAGACTCTCTCCATCTCAGGCTCCTGCCACCCTGTCCCTCCTTGGAGGATGAGGGTAGCTCTTGGGAGCTATATCTCCATCCTGTTTCCCTTGCAGATGGAGTGCCCAGCAAAGTGAACTCTGAGCTGAGTCCCCAATAATGTCAATAGTCTCCCACAGTGCAGACTGGCCACTGTAGTCTATTATCTCATCTAATCCCCTCAAGGTCTGTTTTAACATTCTCTTTTGCAGACAAAAAAGCTCGGAGAGGTGACAAAACTTGCTTGCAGTTTCACAGGTCACCTGGGTCTCTGTGACTCCCAAGTTGGGACTTTTCCCATTCGTGGGCTGGCTCCCTCCATCCTCTCCCAGCCCCCACACCCCTAGGAGGCTCTGCTGATTGCCCAATCCAGGTATCCCGGGTCAGGGACCAGGTGGATGCTGCCCAGTTTCAATCCATTCTGCAGAAAAAAACCACCACCATTAACACCAAGTACAGGAGCTGAGCTTTTAATGCCCCAATTTGCCTTAGTCTCCAGGCAGGGTTGGGGAGAGATAGAGCTTCCAGCTTTGGTTATGCGAAGAAGGAGGGGTCAGTTCCTGAGGCAGCTCAATTCTGATGCCCCAGCTTCACAGCAAGGACTCTCCAGAATGGAGAATGGACTGGAGCTGCCAAAAATGGGCTCATCAGGAAGGGAGTTGGAATCTGGGACCTGTGAACGTCCCCAGGGAAGGTGGGCCCAAACAAATTTCCCACTCTTTGTTTCTAAGCTCTTCAAGACAAGGGTGATATTGGAGACTCAGCTCTTTATTAAATGTGGGCAGGTGAGCATGGCTTCTAGAAGCTCCATCCTGGCCCAGATATGCCGTGGCCCGAGGGCTGGGTAGGAGAGCACGTGGTTGCCAGAGCTGAGAGAAAGGCCTGTCTCTTCACAGGCTGCACTGGGATGGGGAGGCACTGGGGCTGGTGCTCCAGGCCAGCGGTTAGACTCCGGACCTTGGTCCCAGACTCCAGTCCGATGTTGTTTCGTCAGGTCTGATGACTGCATTCTGCATTCACTCAACTGTCCCTACCTCCAGCCCAACCCCCAAATGTGGTCTGGCCTTGACGCCTGGCTAATTTTTAAAAAAAAACCTGCTGAGGCGGGATACTCGGGGTCTGTCCAATCTCAAAATGGTCACTATGAAGAGGAAATGATAATAGCAATTAATTAATTACATTAATTGATGTTATTCATAACGTTAACTACAATCTGTACAGCTCTTTACAAAGTGCTTTAATACACACACACACACATACACACACACACACACACACACACACACACACACGCACACACACATCTCATTTGATCTTCACAGCAGCCATGAATGGCAGGACCAGGGACTCGGGATTCCCATTTTACAGGGAAAGAAGGTGAGGCCCAGGGAGGAAAACAACTGCTCGAGGTCGTCAGCCATGGAACTGCTGCTGCTGAGGTGGTTTTCAGAGGATAGATATACTCTCCCTGCCCGTCCATCTCTGCATTCATCCCCCCATTCATTCCTTCCTCCCTCCATCTAGCGTTTATTTAGCACCTACTGTGTGCCCCAGTCTGTGCTAGATACTTATCCCTAAGCTGGGACACGTTTCCAGACAGCAAGAGTTCTTCTGTTCCTGAGAGATGAGTTGTGGGGAGGAGGGGTAAGATCCCACTGGCCCCTGGGAACTCAGGACTCCAGATCAAGCCGTCCTCGTGATGAGTGGAGAGCCTCGTTAAATTTTTTTTAACTCATGGAGCCTGTGAGACCTGGTCTGACAGGCACAGGTCCTGGTGGGGCAGCTGTGGCTGGGGGTGGGTGGGGGGCGGGAGACTCCTACAGTCGGCAGCAGAGTCCTTGGCAGGGCTTAGGCTGGTGCCACCTGGCTGTTCTCCGTCTTGGAGGCAGTGGTGGATGCTTCGTCATCACCCAGTGGGCTCTTGCCACAGCAGAGGGTGGTGAGCATGCAGTTCCGGAACTGGAAGGCAAGGGGCATGAGTCAGAGTCAGGGTCCATCCACTCAAAGTGTGTGTAGCAAGCTGGCATGGTTGGCAAGATTTGCCTATAAACCCTTCCCGCTCTGCCCCTCACAGCCCTCACTCCCGGGTCAGATCTGGCTCTCTGGAGGGGATTTACTAAACATATGTGACCCCACCCAGGGATGCCAGGGACTAAAGGCAATGGGTCTTTGTCACTAATGACATTCCGTGATGCCCTCTGTGTGCCAAGGGCTATCTGTAAATTATCTCATTTAACTCAAGAGTTTGGAATTTTGCCCCTTCTATGGATAAAATGCCCGAAGCCCAGAGAATGGAAGTGACACAGTGCCCAAGGTCACACAGCTAGAAAACAGCAGAGCTGGGATTTGGATCCAATATGCCTGACTCGAGAGCATGTTTTCCCCACTGGATCATGGATTCTGCAGAGAAACCACTGGTCTATGTTAAAGGACCACTTTATCCTTCTATCCCTCAGAATAAGACTTTTTAGCTCTTTTTTTTCTCCTTGATGGTACCATCCCATTCTCAGGCTTGGGATTTTGAGCACTTTACTTTTAAAGCGGGCCTTCACAACCATCTGACGTGAGCCAGCCCCAGAATCACCCGGAGGACTTGTTCGAAATGCAGGTCTGGGTGGGGCCCAGGAAACTGCATTTCTCCTAGATGCCTCTGATGCCCTGAGAGAGACCAACGCCCAGTCCAGTTTTGCAGATGGGAAGACTGAGACCCAGTCAAGGATGTGGCTTGTCTTCCACAGGCAGTGCCTGCGGCTTGGGGACCCGGACCCTCCTGCCCCGCCACCTGGCACCTGCTTGTTCATCATGATATAGATGACCGGGTTGTAGATGGAGGATGACTTGGCAAAGAATGCCGGGATGGTCATGAAGATAGGGCCAAAGTTAGAGCCCTGGTGGGTAAAGATGTAGAATGCCACGCTGGCATAGGGCAGCCAACAGATCAGGAACGCAACGACCATGATGATGACCATGCGCGTGACTTCCTTCTCGGCCTTCTGGGTGGTGGCTGACTCCTGCTGCTGGGCAGCGGCCTGCAGGGACACAGGGCCTGGTGTGCAGACTGCAGCAACTCTGGGCCAGGGGCCGGGCTCCACCCTCTCAGTGCGTGTGTCCCCGGCACCCAGCACAGGACCGTACCTCCTTCACTGTGAAGACCAGCTGCCCGTAGCAGAAGAAGATGACAACCATGGGGATGGTGAAGTGGACCACGAACATGTAGATGACGAAGGACTCGTTGTTGACCTCCGGTTTGAGCGTGTAGTAGTCAATCCCACATGAGCACTGCATGCCCTCTGGGATGTACCTGATGGCCGGTGGAGAACGGGACAGGAGGGGGCATAATGGAGACCCACATATGAGGAACTTGGGAACAGGTGCCAGCTGACCGGAGTGACCTGCCGTGGCTGGCCTTGCTCTGGGCCTCACTTTCCCTCTCTGTAAAATGGAGATAATAAAATGTCTGCTTGGCTGTGTCTATGAGAATCAAATCAATTGAGAGAAGGGACTCAAATGCGCCGTGTGAAAACAGTGTTGTTTCACTGTTTGTTTGGTGGCTGTGTTATTGGAACACGACCCAGTCTCCTGCCCGTCTCTCCCCTGGCTTGTGCATACCACTGGCCTGTGCAGGGTTTCTCCCAGACCCGCCGCACCGTAGCGGCTGGAGCCAGGCCTCGGGCTATGCAAAAGAGGAGAGAGAGAATGAGAGGCCTCTGGGGCATGTGGTTAGAAATTTTTTCAATGATTCTAGAGGACGGTGATATTGCACCGACCTCAGAAAACATGGTGTGTCTGTTGGCTGTGCTCACGAGGATGTAACTGGACCAGAGTGGACCAGACAGAGAAAGAGGCTGGAGCGGGGGTGGGCTTGAATTCAGCAATGGGCAGAAAATGACCTCAGATTAGGGGTCATGATTGGACTGGGAGCCCTGCAGGGAGCTTTTATAGAGACTGAGGAGGAAAGGGAAGAGAGGGGATTTCCTGGAAGCAGGGGAACATGAAGCCTCTGGACACGCCAAGTCACCAGTCAAGTTTCCCAGACTGCCTCCCCTTTTCCACATCTCTCATCTCAGCCCCATTTGGAGACAATGACCTGCAGACTGCACAGGACCCGGGTCCCAGGGGCTACAGTGTCACCACCTGCACTAGGAAGGCTCAGCCTCCCCAGGTGCTGAGGCCCAAGGTCAAAGGAAGCTGCCCACAGGGCACTGGACCAAAGAGGATTGGAATGTGGCCCTGGCTTATTTGAGGATTAGGGGCACAGCCAAGGTGAAGGGTTGGACTTTTTGGGTTCTCCTTAAGATGGGGACTCAGGAGGTGGGACCAGCCCCATAGCAACATTAGGGTCTGATCCTTTTTCCCTCTGCCCTAAACCCCAGTCCCAGAAAAGTTACCAGCTCAGTGCCTGGAACCAGACAGCCCCAGGGTTGAGTGTGTCTGGGGGACCCTAAGGAGACCCCTGGAGACCCGGCCCTCCTGCCCAGTGCCATTACCTGGACCAGCCGGCTAGTGGGGGTGCAGCGCAGGCCAGTGCCATGACCCACGTGAAGGCGAGGCCCATGATGGCGTGGTTCTCCCCAAAGCGGAAGTTGCTCATGGGCTTGCATACCACCACGTACCGCTCGATGGCCAGGACCACCAAGGACCACAGGGCAACTTCACCTGCAAGGCAGTCAGCTGTCGGTCAGCATGCTGGACTCCACTATCGAAGGAGGAAGCTAGGAAGGCAACCTGGGGTAGGCCTAGGGTGAGGCCTCGGGGTGGAGCGGGGTCAGACATGGAGAACTGGGAGGGGTGCAGGGCAGAGGGACTGGTATGCCGGGCGAGTGGAGTAACTCTTAGTTTAGTTCAGTTAGAGCTCTGGGCTCATGAGGGACACGGAACTCAGATTAGGGAGCAGGGGTGGACTGGAAGCCCTGCAGGGAGTTTTCACAGGAGAATGTGTCCTTCATGGGGCAACAGGCCGAGTCCCTGTTGAGAGGCGTCGCAGAGGCAGGGGAACCTTCCTCCTTCCAGAGCAGGGGCCCCTCCCCTCTAGGAAAACAAAATAACCTGGGCGTGTGCGACCCTCTCTCAGGAGCCAGGAAGATGAATGATGTTTGGCTCAGAGGACTAAGGAGGAAATAATGATGGAGTTCAGACATCATGCTGCACACCACCACAGAAATTCAGGAAGGAGGGTCATAGAATTTATCAACCAAACTGGGCCATTTCTGAGAGTGAAAGGGAACACTATTGTTGTAAACTGGGACTGACCCTGCAGAGAAGTGTCTGCCTGCCTTGCCCCTGCCTTCTGGCCTGAGACCGAACGATCTGTGGTCACTGAAGTTGACACCCAGTGATAGCCAGAGATTCGGGGGAATAGGGCTGAGGCAGCAACCTGGACACAACAGGGCGAGAGAAGACAGGCAGCAGAGCATCCTTGTGGTTGGTGTTATGTCCCAGGGGCAGGAGCAGGGCCGGGGACGTTCCTGGATCTGAGCCAGGAGACCTAGGGTCTCTGGTCACTGCCCTGCACATCCTTAAATGTCTTCCCCTCTCCATGCCTCAGTTTTCTCATCTGCTAAATGGGATCTATTGTCTCTGCAGCACTCCTGTCAGTTTTCCAATCAAACAAACATTTAAAAGCATCTTCCAAAGCTACAGACCACACAGGTCTCATGCCTCCTCTGGGAGGGTTTTTCGGAAGCAGATGAGCTCAACACAAAAAGCATTCGTGCGTGGCAGAGAGGCTGGAGGTGGTTTGGGGAGGGACTCAGCCCATGGCTCAGCGCAGGTCAAGTCCAATGGCCGGAGGACTGAGAATCTGCGTCCCACCCTGAGCTGGGAGCCCTGAGCACAGGGACCTATCTTGTCCAGCTCTCTCCCCAATGCCTGACATGGGTCTGACCCAGGGCGTCTCTTCTGAGGGGAACTGAACGTGCTTGCGGGGCCCACAGAAGTGGGCTTGGAGCACAGCTTTGCCCCTGCTGCAAAGAGACTGCTGCCGAGACGTGACCCCTGCAAGGCCCTTGACTTCTCACACAGTTTCCTCACTGTAAAGCAAGACAATGGCACCACTCCAAGTGAGATTAAACAGTGCTCAATGCTTGCCTTTCCCATTCAGCAGCCTAGCTCATCATCACCAAAGTGTTGGTTGATTAAGCGAGAACTTTAGATGATGCCAATGATTGCAGAGGGCAGAAGGCCTCTTAACCCCCATCTCTAAGCCTGGAACTGTCCCCAGACACCTCCATACCCCTGGCTCCTGTACCCCCTGCCCATCCGCACCACAACTCATACCGCCCAGCGTGGCAAAGAAGCCCTCCAAATTGCATCCCGTGGCCCCGAAGACAAAGTATCCAATGCAAAAAAATAGAGGTGTAGATGGTGGTGGTGAAGCCTCCAAAGACCATGAAGAGGTTGGCCACGGCCAGATTGAGCAGGATGTAGTTGAGAGGCGTGCGCAGCTTCTTGTGCTGGACGGTGACATAGAGCGTGAGGAAGTTGATGGGGAATCCGAGCACGATCAGCAGAAACATGTAGGCAGCCAGCATGGAGAACTGCCAGGGCTCGGCCAGGTAGTACTGCGGGTACTCGAAGGGGCTGCGCACCACGCCCGTCTTGTTGGAGAAGGGCACATAGAAGTTGGGGCCCTCTGTGCCGTTCATGGCGAAGGTCCCTGTGGCTGCCCCGTGGGCAGCTCTGACCCAAGAATGCTGCTGGGGCCTGAGCTTGGCCACACAGGGCTCTGGCTGGACAACTCCAGGTCCTGACCCCCCCAGGCCCTTATAAAGTGACCTCCCCTCCCTAAGCTCCTGGCTGAATCAGCACCTGGGAGATTGAGGGCGTTATTAATCATATTAATCCCGGAGTAGGTGCTCACTAACTATTTGTGGAAGGGCAACGGGGGCCTAATTGGCTTCCCAAGAGGGGCCAAGGTGACTCCAGGTGGAAGCCTGGGGTTGGGGAGGGGAGGTGCTGGGGACCCTGGGGAAGCACAGGATGCCTGTCCCCACTCTTCTGCCCCAGGAATCTCTGCCCATCTCAGCCTGACGGCCTTGGCCTGACATTGGGACCTCAGACTCCCAGCCCATTCCTCTCTGGCTTGGTGTGAGCTGACCTGGTCTTCCACCGCCTGGGCCGTGAGCTCCCAGTGGGCAGAGGCTCTGGTTACTCTCCCAGTCTCTCAGCCCCTCACTCAGCCCCTCACTCCTTCCCCGCCCAATCACCTCCTGGCCCATCCAGGTGCTGGACACACACTAGCCCATCTTGCCAGATTTTGAGCTTCATGAGGGCAGAGGTCACATCCTGCCAAATGTGCAGCCTGGCATAGCCCAGGAGCTCAATTGAATGGGAATTCACTCACTCACTTGTTTATTTGTGTGCAGGTCACTGGGAAAATACAGATTGAGAAAGAAGGAGCTTACAGGCTGAGGAGGACTGATATGGGAAGAACAGACCCCAGCCCAGAGAGGGGAGGTGCCTGCTTGGCAGAGGCGTCCAGGGAGGTGATATCACGTTTGGGTCTTTGAGGGAGGGGAGCACTTTGCCAAGTTGCCAAGTTGGGAAGATAGCACACACTGAAGACAAAGGCTAGGCAGAGGCCTGAGGCACATCTGGGCTGTGGCTGCACGTGGGCTGGGGCCAGTTCTGATACCAAGCTGAGGAACCTGGCTTTATCTGGAGGGCAGTGGGCAGTGGCTTGGGCAGATCTCAGGGACACAAAGGTGACACGAATGCCCCCATAGAGGGATCAGAGGGAGTCGAGATGGAGAAGGGAAGGGGTTGAAGCAGGGAGGGACAAAGGCTCTCAGGGATGCTGAAGCAAGGCCTTGCATCCAGGAGGCAGACCGTGTACCAAGCCTGTGCTGGGCACCAGATCATTGCCGTGAGCGAGGCAGGTGCAGTCCTGGCCTCCTGGGGACTCCAGTGTGAAGGGGAGGCAGACCCTGGAAACAGGACTGGTTGGATACCGTGGCACACGGGCATGTCCGGGGAGTCTGGTCAGCCTGGGCTAGGACAGTGGGCTTCGGATACCATGGAACCCCACAAGGGTGGGTCCCGAATAGCAGGATGAGTTTTGGGGCCAAATGGAGGCCTGATATTGACAGGCTCCCCTCACCTGTGACAGGAATGAGATGACACCTCCTAGGAATAAAGGGGGTAGCTGGGAGTGCCTGGCATGCAGGGTGCTTGTCCAGCCACAAATGTGCATCGACCAAGTGGCTTGGTTCTGGGAGACACAGTAGACAAGGAGGACCAAGCCGCTGCCTGCAGGAAGCATTTCATTACAAACAAGTAATGAAGCAAAATATATAGGAAAAGTTCAGATCATGATCCACTCCAAGACACTGTTATCTAGAGCAGCCCAGGGAAAGTCTTGGAGAAGGTGAAGTTTGAGCTGAGAACTCAGTGATGGAAGGAGCCAACCCTGCCAAGATCTGGGGGCTGGGGATGTTTAGGCAGAGGAAACAGCAAGTGCAAAGGCCCTGTGGCTGGAAATTGAAGGCCAGCGGGGAAGTGTCCCTGTCTCTGAGACTTCTATCCCTGAGCTTTCTGACATCCAGTCTCTCTTCCTACCTGGGCTTCCTAGACCTGACTGCTAAAAAAAAGTGCCCCCCTTCCCTCAAGCCCACCTGGGGCTCCAGACCCCTGCCTATCCAGGCAGTGTCAGGGCCTGCACACGAAGGGCTGATGAAATGTGTGTTGGTGGAATGAACAGAGGGTGGCATGGCAGGGTGGGTGGGGTGTGACCTCTTGTAGTTTAAGGCGCTTGGCCCAGTGATTAGGCCCAACGCTAATGAGGTCAAGGTGGAGGGTTTGATTCTGACACAGCCTGGCCCCTGGTAGGAGGAGCCCTGGATTCCCTGAGTCAACACCAGCCCCCATACAGCCCCACCCTGGCGGGGCTGAGCCCGCGACCTCAGCACCTTCCTGTCCCTTCCTATGCTTATGACAGCCTGGAAGCTTCTAATTCATATTCTGTTCATGTGCTTTTGGTCCATCTCCCAGGCTGTCATGTGGGCGGGGTCTCTCCTCACCACAGGGACCTCAGAGCCCAGACTGGTGCCCAGCATGTGGCAGGAGCACTATCATTTTCCTGGAACTAGAAAGAGCTGGGGTTCCTGTCTGTGTTGTTCACTGATGTGTCCCCAGGGTCTGGCACAGAGTAGGTGCTCAACAACCATTTGTGAAAAGAGTGAATGTATCTACGGTAGTTACCTCAGGAAGTACTTGCCCTCTCTAAGTCTCAGGTTCCTCCTCTGTAAGGGTTTAACAATCCCACCCTCACAGGGCAAGGTGAAGGGGAATTAAAGGCCATCGCTGAGGTGATGGTGCTCTGTATTCCATAAGGCATGGCAAAGAATTTAAAAAAAAAACAAAAACACAAAAAATGCTCTTCGTTCAGAACCACGGGCTCAGGGGGTGAGCTGAAAGGTCATTAGAAGTCACTTACCCTGACCCAGCAGTGAGTTGCCCAGGTCATGTGACAAAGCAGTGACAACCCCAGCTATAACCTGCCTGGCACAGACAGCTCACAGGAAAGATCTGCCAGTCCTTTACACCATGGTATAAATTACCAAAAAAAGGTTGTACTGAGTAGTGAAAAGGGGGCAGCAGTGGTGGCCCTGAGGGCAGGGGATGTCACTAGCTCTGTGTCACCAGGGGAGCCTGGGAAGTTCACTTCCTCCCCTCAGTTTGCTGAATTCCATAGGCATGGAAACCTCAGGGATCCACACCTGACTACAGGGTAAGCCTGAGCTGCTTTTTCCCCACCAGGGCCTGCCTCATGGCCCTTCGGACCTCACAACTTAGGCTTCATGATCCTCCCTCGTTGGGCACGGCCCCTTTATACCGACCCTTTCATCCAGACTGAGGCTCTGCAGCCACACAGCCAGGGTGCAGCCCCATCTCCTTCCTTCCCTGTGCCTATTTCCTACTCTGGTGCCTGCCAGTAATCAGTGAGTGTTGGAAAAAGTGTGATTCTCTTCTGAATCTCACTCAGGTCTCAGCTCATAGCTCACATCCTTGGAGAGCCCCCACACCCCAAGTCTACAAACCAGGTCCCATCCCACCCCACCCCCATTTGTTTTCTATTCACTACTTATCACTATCAGCAACAGTCCTAATTGTCTTCTCACTGACTCTCTCTAGAACACAGGGTGGCTGCATTCTGAGATTACAGTCCAGAGTACATGCTCAATAAAAATATTTGTTGAATAAATGAACAACTACCCCTGGCCCCTGTGGGGAGGCCTCAATCCCCTCTGAACACTGAGGAAATAGGCTCAGAGAGTTGAGGTTCCTCAGCAGAGCTGGAATTGAACCTGGGCCATCTAGCCCAGCGGTCGCCAACCGGTGGTCCGCGGGCCACTGGTGGTCCGTGAGGTCCGAAAGGTTGGCGACAGCTGATCTAACCCCTCAGCCAGAGCTCTTTCGTCTCTGTGCCAGGCAGTCGGAGAGGGTCACAGAGCACACCAGTGGCCGAGCCTGAGTGTGGTGACTTTCTGAGCCACTGCCCCTTTGGTCTCTCTCAGCCAGGCTGAGAACAAGCTGTGAGGAGCTGTAAGTGGTGGGAACGGGGGCCTGGGGTTGGCTGTCTCAGAAGACAGACGCAGCACCTCAAGGCTTCCCAGCCCAGCCCCTCTGGGAGCCCAGGAGCAGGGCTTCACTGGGGCATGGATTAGGGTTTAGCTGGAGGGGCACAAATAGCTCCTGAGCCCCTGCATCGAGGTGCTGCTTGATCAGCAGCAGCTTCCTCCTCCTTCCTGCTTCCCCTCACTGGCTTAGTCCCACCTGACTGTGTCACCAGGCTGGGTGAGGCCTTAGACTGAGCTGAGAATGTCAAGGGGG